>NC_141895.1:8270075-8573106 GCF_030686135.1 Camelina sativa | reverse complement strand
CGGAATACAACATATTCTCTTTCCGGTAATGCGTACCAGTTTTAGTGTTCTAGATATAAATTAATAGTATTATTAAACAATAAATTATACTAATTCAATAATAACTAAATCGTAAGTTTTAAAATAGTAAAAATTTATGACATAACGAAACACGAATACGCAAGTCCAAAGTTACAACAACTAAATATTGAAAATTTTCAAAATAGATAAGATCATAGGAAATTATTGAAAACATCAGGACATCCTCATCTCTGGTTGTTTGAGCTGCAACCTTCCTCTAAACAGTCTTCATCAGATGAATCATCGTCAGGCCAGCGACTGTCATAAACAAAAGAAGTTAGATTTTAGATATCATTAATTGTTAGAAAAAACATTACATTTTTAGTATAGTAATTACATTTTAGCCAGATCGGCCGTTTTGATTCCTGCAATTTCATCTTCAAGTATAACCTTCGAACATCGTAATTGAGACATCAGACATTTGATACCTATTTAAGTATAAGTTTAGTTAGAAATAGAATGATAATTCAATGCAATAAATTTTAAGTGTTACAATTATTAAGATACTTTACAGTACCTTCAAAAACAGATATCCTCCAAAACAAAAGCGTACACATTATTGGTTGACTACAATAGGTAGGAGAGGAAAGAATTTTTCCCCTTTTTTTAAGAAAATCAACACAAGTTTCGCCAACTGCAACACACTCGATCTCTTTGCCACTATAACATTTTTGTAATAGTAATAGTTAATGATATACTTAAAATTAACTAATAATATATTTTAAGTAATATTGAAAGTTTTACAAATTATCTTACATGACGTCAAGAATAGTAAATGTCACAACTTTATTATTGGACGTGTAGCCATTTTGACGATCGAGAAAATCAATTGTCCGACTCTCATTTACATGCATCACCATTCCACAAATATCTAACATAAAATGAATCCCAAAGAAATAGAATATTATTTCATCTTCTTATACATAGAAATTAATTATAATAGAACGAATACTTGTTTATTAGAACTTACCAACACAACAGTTCTTCTCATCAGGTGTAAATTTCTGCATCATTGACGAATCAATAAGACGGTAGAAATTGTCTGTACTTCTCGGAGGTATTGGAATCATTTCTATTTGGTCTATGAACATGATCACAAATGGATTGTTTGAATTTCTGAAAGATCGTCGGCCAGCTTTCACTCTGAATCCTGAAAGCATGTACCAGTCTCCTTCCTTAATTCTTTCATAAAACTTTTCTACAAATAAAGCAGCATCTATATTGGGGATCAATCCTTCCTCCCTGTATTAGGAATATAATTTTGTTTGTTAAGTATAATATTTTAACTTGTCATTTTACAAATGACAATAAAAAAGAGTTAGAAAACATACCCTCTCGTCTGTCAGAATCAAACATTCATAAAAACGTTGCCCATGAATAAAATGCGGGGGCCATTGTCTAAGAATTTTGACAGCAACTCGTGGATCACGTACTGTAGGATTCAAATCTTTTACTAACACGACCATTGTTTCTTGTTTTTATTAAGTGGATATAAGTAATAAGGATATAATAGAGTAAGAACTGCAATGGTTTTATAATTTTCATGGTTTCTTATATTTAAAGCAAACAAAGGTAAATCGATTCAATTAAATTTTTTATTTTATGTGGCCAGTACAAAATATCGTGTATTACATAGGAAAAGTTGCACGCGTTTCTGATTGATATGAATGAACAATATATCATTTGTTTTCAAGGTTCTCGTAATTGGTTTGTTGAAAAATGCAGATGTTTGAACAGAAACACCTATTTTGGAATTTTCTCCTTGGATGATGAACTTTATCAACATCATGCATTGGGCTATAATATGTGTTTTTAACAACTTTTAGCTTCTTAATTTGAAATAATTTCAAGCAACGTTCAAACACTTTTTAATAATGCTAACATAACTAATATAACTTAATATATTTATGGAATAAATATTTAATTCATGTTTTTACGGAAATTTAAAACATTACAGAAAACAAAAACTAAATATTGTAGAGAGTACTCAAGCGGGAATTCTATGTTTCTCAAATGAATCTTCAACAGCAAGATGGATATAGGAGTCAGGTGTATCACTGTATTTTGGAAAAAAAAAAACTGATCAGTACTGTCCAACAATTAAATTCTAAATATAGAAGGTTAAATTTGTTATTTACTTGAAGTCCATGAAGAATTGACAGTCGGTACCATCAAAGTCCATGAAGATCAATGTAATTGTACCTGTTTATGATCAAAAATAAAGTACAATTTAATATATATTCTTATATTTATATTTATTCTTATTTTTAAATGATTACATGTAGTCTGAATATTCTTCACCCTTTGGATCCTCTATTATATCCGAACACCCATCACCGTTGGTTAGGAGAACATTATCATCTTACAAAACTGTTTTTTTTTGTTAAAAATATAATCAGTCAAAAATTTCATAATAATAATTTACAACTTACGGATGATATATTCAACCATTTCATTACCTCCAAATCTGACTCCTTTCCACATTTTGAACAGACAAATCCTCTTCCCGTTTCCAAGCTTGTAACGTTTGTAGATAAGATTGGCATAACATCCGGTTGCGAAGCAGTCAAGTACATATCCCCTTGGAAAAAAGTTAACTTAAATCAAATCTAAGAAAGTGTAAAAGATTTCTCAACATAATGTGTCAAGTACATATAAATCTGTCAAACTATATTTCGTTCCATTTGTTAGATTTCTCCAAAAAAGTGCATGCAATAATATTAGAACATACTCAATTGACATGATTCTGAATCTGATGTATCGTTTCATCAGACTCCAACGATCAGCACTGTCTTCTTGTCTGAAACTCTTCATTTCCCCAATATTAGTGATGCATCCAATCAAATTTACTGCATAAAATATTTTGATTTGTATTATAAGTAGTAAAATTAAAGTTTATTTAAACAATCCATTGAAAACTAATACTTACCGTAAGACCAACGTCCATGAAACTCATTAACATAAACACGTTTAAAACACATGTTATTAAAAGGTTTGCAAATAATAGGATCTCTTGCAAGACTTATTATAGTCTTGTCTGTGAAAAGAAAACGATAAGCGAGATTGGTTTTCTGGATCTTCTCTTTATCCTCCTTGACTTTGAACGTCTCAACAACATAACTTTGATTTTCCAACATATCAAGATACGGATGACCATAGAGCGACGCCGGAACTGTGGCATGTCCAAATGAACCCTATTTCATAGTATATGTATAATTAATATTTAGAAGAATATTAAGCCAATCCATATATACTTGATGACAATCCATATATACTTAAAAATAAAGAAAAAGCAACAATAACAATACCTCTTCGTCAACCAAAATTAGTTATAACGAAACTTCATTCAAATTATTTTTCACTTGCCATGAACGGAACACCTTAACACAAATCTTCCATTGCATAGTTGAGGGATTCACCTTGTTAAGGAACACAAATCTCGCCATATTTTTTAATAGAAACAAAGAGAAATTATGAAGAGATTAGTTTAGAAAAAGTAAAGGATGTAGAAGTTGTAAAGGTAACGTTTTAGTGCTATGTTATATATCTCGACTGTTGGAATTTAAAGAGTGTGTGAAACTGACTTTCTTTGTGGTGTGGTGAATGAATGATGTATGGAATGAATAGAAGTCAGGGTGTTTCAATTCCCCTTATGCAATTGTAGTATAAGAGGTGTCAATCCAATCTGAGTGTTTGTGAACAATCAAGATGTGCATATGAGTCTAAGTCAAGCCAATTGTAAAGATTGTTTGTCACTAACAATCCTATAATGAGGTATGAAATGCAGAAAGTAAAAACAACTAGAACAAGATACTAAATGCAAACAGAACAGACAAATTAAAGCTATAATGAAACTAGAACAGAAGTAGACACTATGCTGATGAACTAATGCAAGACAAGTAATGAACAGAAAACTAAGTGAATGCAATGGAAATGAAACAGGAATGAAACAAGACAATCACAAATCATAAACACAAGTTCTGGGGATGAACTCGAGCAGCACTCGACCGAGTGTAGGTCGAGTACAGGGTCGAGCTAGACTAAACGTGAAAACAGAGCAACACAAGAAAAACAGAGCAATGCAAAAACTAATCAAACAACAAGCAAGCAATGATATTTAGACTAAGATATTAATAAACAAAGAAGGCCTTGAGGAGGGATTCATGGGCTGAGCTAATCATTGTGGTTATCTAACTTGGTCAACAAATCTCAAGCAAACTTTGAGCTGATCTCTAGACATACTATTCTAAGACATGTTTAATCCACTCTCATGGCAAAAAACAATCAAACCTATGCATTTCTAGACTTGTTCTCACAAAGTAAAGAATCTACACAAGCAGGCATTAAGCAATACATCTCAAACCAAACAAGACTTCTAATCTCTTAGCAAGCCTAATGGTAAGCTCTAGATCTAGCCTTATCTATGCTCCTTAGACATTGGTGTGATGCTAAGATGCTTGAAATCAAACCCTACCTTCTCAGATATAGGATCAGCATTAAGAACATCTAGCCTAGAAGAGATCTATAACAATCAAGCTTGACCAAATCAAACAAACCACAAGATCAACCCAGCCTAACCCATCCTCAAGGTCCTAAGCAAACTACTCACAAGAACACATGGTGAAATATGTCAAAAACCCAGAAAATATTGAAACTTGCATCATTAGAAAGATGAAACAGAGATCTACAATATTGATGAAGAAATAAAACTCGAAATCTTAATATTTTGAAAGTTATGAAACAAACAAAATACAAGAATCTAGTCTTTCTTTCTTAAACAAGTACAAAATCTAAAATAAAAGAAAGTGCAAAAGGAATAATATCTGAAAAAGGTAAAAACTAGGTTTTAGACTCTCTAAAAAGCTGGACTCTTTGGTGGCTGCAGGTACAAGGGTCTTATATAGGAGGTGAGGTGGAAGCCCTAAAAATACAAAAAGTCAAAGCAGTCAACGGCTCGGTCAACTCGACCAGTGCTCGGTCGAGTGGCTGGTCGAGCTGGCTTCTCTAGTGCATTCTCCACTCGGTCGAGTCCTTCTCAGCACACGGTCGAGTGGTGGTCGAGTGTGCGGTCAAGTTGGACTCCGGAACTTGATTCTACAGCCTTAACTCTCTTGTTTTCTCCTCAGTATAGCTTTACTTCTCCTCAGCATTGCTTCCATGCTCCTTAAGCTCCAAAATCACCTGTTTATGCATGAAAAGATGCAAATGCAATGCAACTATACTCTAATGCATGATTAGTCCTAAAGCTACACAATAATGGCCTAAATAGATAGCAAAAGATGCAAAAGTTGTGAATAAACTAAGGGGAAACAAGGTAAAATACATGAACATCAACACCCCCAAACTTAGTCTTTGCTTGCCCTCAAGCAAATAATCAAGACAAAAGAAGGTAGGTGAGGTTTGAAAGTGGGATCTCAGCTCCTAAAGCTTGCAAATAGACTATCTAGAATCAATGTCCAAGTTACTAGTACTATGATGCAAGTTGAATGAGCTATACTTAAAGACTTTAGACAAGCATATCACAACCTTTACTGATTTGAGCCTTAGACATCCACATGCATTCAAATCAACCATTTCCTTTAACATTCATTAATCAAGAACATGAATCAACTCTATGCAATGCTTAAACTCATTTGGCTTGGAAATAAAGGATTTGAGACAATGATGGTCTCTTTTTAGAGTAGGGCTTATCAAAATCAAGGTTCTCTCATGAAAATGGATTGAGCTTTAGAAGAATGCTAAAGGTAAGAACACCTAGACACATACAAGAATAAAACATTGTCTACCCAAAGGCTCCCAAAGTGTTTTATCCTAGCAATCTAAACCCAAATGATCCTAGTTCTACCCTTTAACTTCTTCTCTTCTTTTTCACCCTTTTCTCTTTTGGTTTTCAAGTCTTAGGAGATGTTTCTTATTTGATCTTTCTAGTGGGATGGGGGATTCTTACTTATTTGCTATGATTCTCTTTTCTTCTTATTCTTAAGACATATAAACATTTTGCTAGACTTTCCTTTTCTTTCTTTTCATTTCTTTAATTAGAACCATTCTCAACATTTTTTACTTTCCATCCTTTCACTAGACTTTTACTTAAACACATTCTCCTCTTAAAGACTCTACCCTCTTTTCTTTCTCTTTTTCCCCTTTTCTTTTCATAACAACCAAGTCCCAAACCCAACAAGTGAACCACCTAGTCCTATCTAGTTTGAAAAATGCAAACTAGAACTACACAAGGCTTTACTCTTGTCAGTTCAAACCTAACACTTTCTACCAAGCTCAATCCCAAAAAGGCCTCACACACACAAGAATAAACATGGCTTGAAAGAAGGTTTGGTTTAGGGGTAGGGGTACTGATTCTTAATGAGGAAATCAGCTACTTGGATCAACAAGAGTGGTAAAAAGGAAGAAGATGATCCAAATATGTATATGGTATCCATGAGTTTAAAGCAATGCACACATTGATAATTGAAAGTCAATATTAGGTTCTTATAAATAGGAAATGGTTTCAAATCTCAACATGCTTCAATTTAGACCAAATGCAATGTAGGAATTCAAGGCTTGGTTCAATCTTATGCTTCTAACCACTCAACTAGCATCAAAGTACTATTAACTTGGGCATTGATCCTAGTCTAGTGAATAAACAAGCTAACAAGGGAATACTCATCATAGATCCCTAATGCAAATACTATACAATCCTACATGAAACATGCTAAACAAGATCCTAATGTGCAGTGCAAACTACATGAACACTCTTTTTTAATAAAGATTTTTTCAAAAAATTTCAAATTTTTAGGGTTTTTCTATGCCTTAGATGCTATGCAAGTATTAACATGATGATACTAAAAATTTGAAATAAGAAAACAAAACACAACATCAAATGCTATCTCAAACCCTCCCCCAAACTTAAATCACACAGTCCCTGTGTGAAAGAAATTTGATTGAGGATTCAAGAGTAAAAAAAAATAACAAAACACAACATCAAATGCAATGATATCTACAAGTGAAGGTGATAGTGGTACCTTAGGGATTGTGGAAGTAGTTGTCCACATCCATCTGCATGCTGTCATAGGAGTAGTTGGGGTCTTGTTGATGACTTGGAGGTGGAGATTGGGGCAGCTCGACGATGGGAATCGACCGGGACTCGGTCGAGTACGTGCTCGAGTGGGGGGTCGAGCTGGACCACGAGTGTCAAAATTCTGACCTTGCTGCTGGTAGAACTGCTGGTAGAGTGCTGGATCCATGAAGTACTGGGGTGGGATGGGAGGGTAACCTGGATATCCTGGATAAGCAGCTGGAGGTGGGAAGCCATAGGGTGATCTGGGCTGGAACTCGGCCGAGTGCATTGGAGGTGCTCGGTCGAGTGGTTGCTCGAGTGACCCGGTCGAGTACCTTGAAAATGGTTGTTATCAGGTACTTGAGCTCCTCTTCCTTTGATTTGGCTCATACATTGAAGCCCTAGCTGGTTCCACAAGGTTCGCAACTCTAGAAAGTGCTCTAGTTGAGCTACTCCTCCTCAAAGGGCTTGATGGTGTAGGTGAAGAATTCCCACTCTTCAACTCAGCAAACTCCTTCTTTAAGCCCTTGATAGACTTAGCCATGTTGGTCACCTTCTTCTTCAGCTTATCAAACCTCTTCCCATTCCATTTGTTCCATTTTTGCAAAAGAGTTAATCTCTTGGTAGCCTCCCTCACTCCTCTACTATCTCTTGGGTTGAGCTCATAATCCTCAAAGTAAAATTGCTCCTCCCCATCAGCCATTTGCACATCTCCAGCTTCATCAACTCTAGGTTGAACTATCCCATCAAACAAATGCTCCTCAGCTGGCCAAAAGTCAATGTTAGCTCCTTCTTGAATGGTGGTGAGCTCTTGGTTAGGCAAAATCAGTTGCTTTTTCCCAAGTGTTGGAAGTTCAAAGTTGAAAATGTGATTCCCTTGATGCATCTCCTTGGCTAGGATGAGAGTAGAGGTGAGGTAGCTAGAGTCAATCCATCTTGGTGAAACCCTTTCTCCACTAAGTGGAACCTTAGCAGCTTGTAGGATTGGAGTAATGATGCCTCCAATGGTTAGTGCTCCTCTTGATCCTTTGTTCTCCAACTTGCCTACCCAACTTCTCAAGTAAATCATGTGGTCAATGAGCACCATTGCTAGGTCAGTCTCCACAGTGCTCCCAAGAATGATGGTACCATTTCTTGCTTGAAAAATGATTCCATTGAGAGCCAAATCAATCATCTTTAGCTCCCCCTCATTAATGTTCCCAGTTTCCTTCCTAGCAAAGAAGGTGTTGGCAAGAGCTTTGTGGAAGTACCTTAGGACTGGGCTCCTTATCCTTGAGCTGTTGGAGTTGGAGGATGAGTAGTATTTGTTGTCCCCAATGGTTTCCCACACAGCATACAGTTCTTCTCTTGGAATCATCAAACTCCTATTGCTCCCAACCTCAAAGCCAAACACATTGGCTATCTTCTTCATTGAAAGTTCATACCTTTTCCCCTTGATTGTGAAAGCAATGTGACCAGCTCCAAACTCAGCATCCTTCCTTGCATATGTGTGCAGCTTGACTGTAGCTAGAAACTCACAACTTTCTTCTTTGTAGCCCTCCATGCAAAGCCCCATAAACTTGGTTAGGTTGCTCTTCTCAAAGAGATACTCCACATCTTCACCAATGGCTAGCTTTTCCACGGTTTCCTTGTGTGGATATCTAGTCCCTAAGAACTCCATTCTCATGAAAGCATCATAAAGTTGCCTCTTTGACAACTCACAAGACTCAGCTTCTCCACCATCCTCTATCTCTTCTTTTTCACTTTCTTCCTCACTCTCATTCTCGCTCTCCTCTTGTTCAACCTCAACTGCTGGCCTCTTCCCTTTGGCCTTGTGTCTCTTCATGAACTCATTGAGAGTTGACTCCCTTTCCTCCTCACTTTCAGTCCTCTCAGGATCTTCCTCAACTCTCTCTCTCCTTGGACACGGCATCTGGCTCGACCGGCTGCTCGAACCGCCACTCGGTCGAGTGCATGATCGAGTGGGGCGTCGAGTGGCTCTTCCAGCTTCTCCTCTTGATTCAAGGCTAGCATCATGACGTTCCATGGAGTTTGCAGCGGTTTGTTGAGACTTCCTAGTGATCCTTGAAGACATTTTTTTTTCAAAAAGAACTGAAGGGAATAGACTCAAAGCTCAAAGTTAATAGGTTAGTGACCCAAAAACTTGAAAGAACTAAGCTTGAGCAAAAGATAAGCTATGAGAGAGACTTTAAAACTTGAATTCAATTGTTTTGAGCAAATGAGAGAATGTGAGAGGTATAATCTCGTGCAAGGTCTATATAAAGAAGCTAAGGGGACAAAGAGACAAGGGTGGAGCGTCCATACCATTCAAATTTGAAATGAGAATCTTTGACCTGCTTTTTGCTGCCACTCGACCCCACACTCGACTGTACACGGTCGAGCACCTTGAACAAATTTTGAAATTTCAAAATTTTTCTTCTTGTTCTTCCCTCCACTTGATCGTTCTAGCGATTTGAAGATCAAATGGGCCTTAATTCCTTTCTAGCTCGGTCGAGTACCTCTCGTGGGCAGGTCGAGTGGGCCTGCGAGTCTCCTTCTCCAAGTCTAAATCTCTCCTTACCCAACTACATTTTCACCTAAAGGCCTGTCCAACACAAACATAAAAGAAAACACATCAAAACTACAAGGAAAATAAACCATATTTACAAAGGATACCTTAGGGACTTCCTCCCTAGTGAGCTTGTTTAAAGTCACTAAGCTTGACTTTGGTGCCCTTTTTAGACTTGGTTTAGATACCAAGGAGGTGATGAAATCCTCCCTGGAACCTCTTGATCACTGTGAAGTTGATCCTTGATCTCCTCACCCTTAACACACAAACCATATTTCTTCTTGATTTTGAGCCTTGGTCTTGCTTTCCTTAAGGACCTCTTGTTCAGCTTAACTTGGAGATCCTCAACCATACTAGTCAACTCTTGAACTGACCTCTTAAGCTTTTCCACAGAATCATCTTGAGAGGAGAGCTTAGCCTTTGGAGTTGCTTCACCACTTAAACCTTCTTGACCTCCTTTGTCCTTGATAGTAAAAGGTTGATCATCAATGGTAGGAAGGTTGGTTGGGTTATAGATGTTAAACTTCATGGCTATATCTTCAGCAATGTTCAAGGTCACAAGACCCTCTTTGACATCAATAACTGCTCCAACAGTGGCTAGGAATGGCCTTCCAAGAATGATTGGATCTTCAGGTTCCTTGTCCATCTCCAACACCACAAAATCAGTGTGAACCCTTGCCTTCCCTATCTTGACTGGGACATTCTCCAACCTTCCAACTATCTCCTTGTTTGACCCATCAGCTAGACATATATGAAGGTTGGTGGATTTGAAATCAGTTCTCCCAAGCTTTTGTGCTATGGAGTATGGCATCACACTTGTTGAAGCTCTTAAATCACAAAGGCTTTGGTTGTAGTGGAGATAGCTAAGTGTGCAAGGCAGATAGAATGGACCTGGATCCTTAAGTTTGATTGGAATGATAACTCCTCCAAGGTCCTCAAGATCCTTCTCATCTTGAGCTTCAGCCTTCTTCTTTGACAAATCAAGCAAAAAATCTTTGTAGAGAAGATATGGATCATACTGTTCCAAGGCAGGTCCCCTCTCTTCTTCTTGGTAAGCAATGGTGATCTCTTGTATGGCCAACACTTCCTCAACCACAGCTTCTTCCTTTAAAACCCTCTCTTCTTCTTGTTGCTTAGTCATCATCTCCTTTCTCTCAATGATTTCCCTAAGCTCCTTAATCTTTTGTGCCTTGAAACGTCCTAGGAATGGAAGGGGTGGCTTGTAAGCAGGAGGAATGTACTTAGCAGGCTTGACATCTTCTGAGTCTGCAACTCGATCGACCACTCGAGCATGCATTCGGTCGAGTGGCTGTTCGAGTACCTGGTCGAGTGCAATAGCGGACTCCAGTTGCTTTGCACAAACGTCACTTGGGGCTTCAGTAACTAATGAATTCCCCCAAACTTGGACTTCACTGTCCTCAGTGACTTCCTCATCAGAGATATGAATGGCTTTTGCAGTGAACTCCCTTGGATTTTGAACAGCTTTTCCAGGGAGTTGGTTGGGTTTAGGAGCTGAAGTAGAGGCAATGTTGCTCTCCATATACTTCACTCTGGAGTTGAGACCTTCAAACTTCATGTTCAGATCATTGTACTGTGATGTGAGCCTTTGATTCAATTCAGCAAACTGTTTGGCTTCCTCAATCTTGCCTTGTGTTTGCCCAATCAACAACTGTTACATCATTGCTCTTAAGTCTTGTTCCTGGCCTTGGTTAGTCTGAAACCCTGGTGGGGGACACAATTGGGGCTGGAACACTTGGTGTTGTTGCTTGGGGATGTAGTTTTGTTGCTGTTGAGGTTGTTGAGGTGGATAGACTTGGTCTTGAGGGTTGGCCACATTGGTGCTCCTATAAGAGAGATTGTTGTTTTTGAAACCTCCTTGGTTGTAGCCTTTGAATCCTCTCTGGTTTTGCATGTAGCACAACTCAGCAAATTCAGGCTCCCCCTCTTGAACTGGAGCTTCCTCTTCACCAATGAAGTGAATGGACTTGGACTGGCTGAGGAGTATCTTGTCAAGCTTCTCATTGACCATCTTCAAATCCTTCTTATACTTGTCCTCTTGATCAGTTGAGGAGCTCCTTATGGTCCTATCATAGTCCTCATTATAATTGCCATCAGATTGAGCAAGATTCTCAACTAATTCCCATCCTTCTTCCACATTCTTGTTGAGGAAGTTGCCATTAGAGGCTGTGTCAAGAAGCATTCTTATCTTGGGAAGCACTCCTCTATACAAGGTGCTTAGAAGTGACTCATTGCTGAAGCCATGGTGAGGACACTGAGTTTGGAATCCTTTAAACCTCTCCCAAGCTTCACAAAAGCTCTCATTATTCCTTTGAGCAAACCCAGAAATTTCATTCCTCAACCTAGCAGTCCTTGCATTGGAGAAGAACTTGGCCAGAAAAGCTTTCTTGCATGCATCCCATGTGGTGATAGCTCCAGTAGGAACAGTCTTCTCCCAAAGGTGAGGTTTGTCTCCAAGAGAAAATGGAAGAGCCTTAATTTGAATCCATCTTCACTCACTCCATTGATCTTTGTGAGTCCACATATTCTGTCAAACTCATCAAGGTGATCTAGTGGATCCTCCATTGGCAACCCATGAAATTTGTTGGCTTGTATCATTGAGATCAATCCACTCTTGATCTCAAAGTTATTGTTTGCTACTGAAGGTGGCACAATTCCAGCCCTTTGGTTGTGGGTATTGGGTGCATCTCCTGCACCAATGTGCCTTGGTCTCTGCTCATGGATAGCTGGTTGCTCCATGATGTCTTGACCTTGTCGTTGTTGAACTATTCTTCCTTGCTTATGTCTCAAACCCTTTTGTAGCCTGTGGATGTTGTCAATAGGCTGCTGAAGACTATCTTTGCCTTTTGACCTTGTGTGCATCAACAAACTCTACTACAGACTCGAACAGGTACACGGTCGAGCGCAGGCTCGAGTGGGTGGTCGAGTCGACTCGGAAGTAATGGCTATTTAGATCTGGCTTCTGGCTCGATCAAGTGCTCGATCACAGCTCGGTCGAGTGGTGGTCGAGTAGGTGGTCGAGTGGGTACCTGAAACACAAAACAGCCAAGCAAAGGAAGATTCGAGTTCAGTAACTTCACAAGTGTTTAAACGAACTTAATCTTAGACTAATAATGATCCTAAATGTCACAAAACACACTCAAATGGGCAACGACGCCAAATTGAAACTGACTTTCTTTGTGGTGTTGTGAATGAATGATGTATGGAATGATGATGTATGGAATGAATAGAAGTCAGGGTGTTTCAATTCCCCTTATGCAATTGTAGTATAAGAGGTGTCAATCCAATCTGAGTGTTTGTGAACAATCAAGATGTGCATATGAGTCTAAGTCAAGCCAATTGTAAAGATTGTTTGTCACTAACAATCCTATAATGAGGTATGAAATGCAGAAAGTAAAAACAACTAGAACAAGATACTAAATGCAAACAAAACAGACAAATTAAAGCTATAATGAAACTAGAACAGAAGTAGACACTATGCTGATGAACTAATGCAAGACAAGTAATGAACAGAAAACTAAGTGAATGCAATGGAAATGAAACAGGAATGAAACAAGACAATCACAAATCATAAACACAAGTTCTGGGGATGAACTCGAGCAGCACTCGACCGAGTGTAGGTCGAGTACAGGGTCGAGCTAGACTAAACGTGAAAACAGAGCAACACAAGAAAAACAGAGCAATGCAAAAACTAATCAAACAACAAGCAAGCAATGATATTTAGACTAAGATATTAATAAACAAAGAAGGCCTTGAGGAGGGATTCATGGGCTGAGCTAATCATTGTGGTTATCTAACTTGGTCAACAAATCTCAAGCAAACTTTGAGCTGATCTCTAGACATACTATTCTAAGACATGTTTAATCCACTCTCATGGCAAAAAACAATCAAACCTATGCATTTCTAGACTTGTTCTCACAAAGTAAAGAATCTACACAAGCAGGCATTAAGCAATACATCTCAAACCAAACAAGACTTCTAATCTCTTAGCAAGCCTAATGGTAAGCTCTAGATCTAGCCTTATCTATGCTCCTTAGACATTGGTGTGATGCTAAGATGCTTGAAATCAAACCCTACCTTCTCAGATATAGGATCAGCATTAAGAACATCTAGCCTAGAAGAGATCTACAACAATCAAGCTTGACCAAATCAAACAAACCACAAGATCAACCCAGCCTAACCCATCCTCAAGGTCCTAAGCAAACTACTCACAAGAACACATGGTGAAATATGTCAAAAACCCAGAAAATATTGAAACTTGCATCATTAGAAAGATGAAACAGAGATCTACAATATTGATGAAGAAATAAAACTCGAAATCTTAATATTTTGAAAGTTATGAAACAAACAAAATACAAGAATCTAGTCTTTCTTTCTTAAACAAGTACAAAATCTAAAATAAAAGAAAGTGCAAAAGGAATAATATCTAAAAAAGGTAAAAACTAGGTTTTAGACTCTCTAAAAAGCTGGACTCTTTGGTGGCTGCAAGTACAAGGGCCTTATATAGGAGGTGAGGTGGAAGCCCTAAAAATACAAAAAGTCAAAGCAGTCAACAGCTCGGTCAACTCGACCAGTGCTCGGTCGAGTGGCTGGTCGAGCTGGCTTCTCTCGTGCATTCTCCACTCGGTCGAGTCCTTCTCAGCACACGGTCGAGTGGTGGTCGAGTGTGCGGTCGAGTTGGACTCCGGACCTTGATTCTACAGCCTTAACTCTCTTGTTTTCTCCTCAGGATAGCTTTACTTCTCCTCAGCATTGCTTCCATGCTCCTTAAGCTCCAAAATCACCTGTTTATGCATGAAAAGATGCAAATGCAATGCAACTATACTCTAATGCATGATTAGTCCTAAAGCTAAACAATAATGGCCTAAATGGATAGCAAAAGATGCAAAAGTTGTGAATAAACTAAGGGGAAACAAGGTAAAATATATGAACATCAGTGTGTAAAGGTCCCATTGATAGATTCGACTCCAATCGTCGTTACCAGTGACATCTATTTTTAAAAAACATTTAAAAAACATAAATTTAGATTCATCTAATCAAGAATAAAACTTATTATATTGGTAAATGTGACATTTGTTTATTATTATTCATGAAAGTTTAGAGAAAATATTAGTTATGTGAATTCGAAATTAGAAAAATTATAAACTAAACCATAAAACCATAAATATAAAAGCATCAACTAATCTTCCAAGCTTTGAAAGTGATCTCGCATATCCAAAACTTCAAGACATGGATAGTTGAATAGAATCCGTGTACAGTTGCATGAGGTAGTTATCATTGTATGACCTAAAAACATAATATAAGATAAGCATTTATTTTATCAAAGATTTCCGTAATTGTTTAGATTAAACTCTTACCTTCGACATTAACAATGACACCAAATCTGACGATGCATATAATAATGTCTTCTTCAATTTCCCGGAAACAATCATAAAAATGTTCAAAATAACCTTGTTGCAAATGGCATCTCAAACGTATACCACTTGAAGATGAAGAAGAAGTTAGTTTTTCTAATAAAATAAGTAAACAAAAATTCTATTAGTATTGTATACAAAACTCACTCTTTGTTTTCAATCTCAAAAAAAAGTTGATGTTGGACATCGTTGTCTGAGACGTATGCGGAGCTTTCAACATGCACAAGACGGCCAATCAAATCTAAAAATCAGAACGAATATATTCTGATCAGTAACACATATTTTATATATTTACTTTTTATATGACAATTCAAATAATGGATTTACTACTTACCAAGACACATATTCGGATTTACATAGCCTAAAACGACGTCTATGAAAGATACGAAGGAAAAATAATCTTTTTCATTCAAAGAAGATATTATTTGTGCCGAAGTCATGATGTTTGATAGAATTTTAAATTTATGTGTAGTAAGTCTAAAATCCCTAACAGCTGGTGTTATATCAAAATTAGATATAATGATCCAATTTGCATCAGCAAATACCGGTTCGAAGCGTTGGACCAAACTCTGGTCGAAAGTTCCATGTATCTTTGAACATTATAAAAATAATATAAAATTAAATAAGATTCGAGTATGGTTATGATTACAAGTATATGCATATATATTACCTTATCATCCGCTAATACAAACTCAACCACATCGTTTAATGCAGCACTGCAAACAAATCTTCTAACAATCTTAACCTTGATTCTTCTTTGAATGAGAGAAGGTTCTAAGTCAGCAAGATGAACACAAGAATACGAATTAGTGTTCATATTTTCAATTTTCGTATACTTCTTTTTTTTTTTTTAGAATAGGAAGCATATGTTGAATACATATATATATATATATATATATATATACTAAAACGACATACAATATCTTGGTTAGAATATTCATTTAACCTTATTTCTGGAAAATTAACATTATCACAAGAGATAACTTACGAAATTGGTTAGTATCCATCTTTATTTTATGGTTTTATAGAAATTATCATGATTTTTTTTTTAAATTAACATATATTATTAAAAGTATAAATCAATCTTTTTCAGAATTCTATTATTATCGTATGAGATCAAGAGTGAATATCTTTGATTGTATACAAATTAATTTTACGAATATTATAGTAATTTTCTTGGAATGTAAATATAATGATTATAATAATTTTATTCGAGGATAATGTTATTCTGAAATTACAAAGATTGTTAACCACTAAATGGGATACGAAGTTTATCCTAATCAATATTAGGCACAACACAATCTTCTAGATCTTTCTCAATAACTACTCTAACTTCTTCAAGCCTCTTACGCTCCTCAATCAAATCGATGTGTCCAGCTAAGATATCATCAATTAGCGAGAGTTGAGCATCGATTGTTTCAAGTTGAGACGTGAGTTCGGTTGATTCTTCTTTCTTCTTCATATGCTCTTTCACTATATCAAGAATGGCGGTGAAACGTTTCACCGTCTCCTTTTGAGAGACATCTCTAGATTTTTGAAACGCCTTTGTAACTTTGACAATTGCTTCGTCTTCCCATTCATAATCGGACATGAGTTCTTTGCGTTTTCTAGAACATTCACCATCCATTGCAAAAATCGAAACTATAAAACTTGAAATCAGAATTCTCATAAGCAAAAAATTGAATTAACGACAGTAAAAAAAAACCTTAGAGAACTTACTTGAAAGATGCGGATTATAATCATTTGGTAAAGAAACTTAGAGGACGGCTATTGTTCAGAAGAGGCGACGAAAGAAAAAAAAACTCAACATGTAGTAGAGATAAATAGTGGTTAAATATATGTACGGAGAGTCGCGAACCCTTTCATATTAGTGTCTCATGAAGTAAAACCCATTTGAGTTGAACAACAGTTTCAAAGCTATTGGTTAGTTAAGACTATAAATTTAAGTATTAATTTATTACGTAAAATATAATAGTTTCATGCATAAGTAAAATTGTTATGCATGTCCAAAATAACAATAATAGTAAAGGTAAATAACTGAAATAATTGTAAATGTAACTGAAAAATCTAGATGTAGGCGTATAGAAAACGCATGCTCATGGTCCCAATCATTTTTTTGTACGTGCTCTCTTCCTAGAGTTCCTACAGCACATATCGTACATTAAGATACTATATTTGAAATATTTATGTAATAAACTAACAAAATAGGGTAACTTACGAATGTCTAAATGTTTCAACTTCTGGAATGCCAGGGTTAAGCCTAATTTGCGTGCATATAGTGTTAGATACAGTCCTCCTACCTACAATACATTTGGAATAGAATTAAGATTAGTAAAGTATTATTTAAAAATCAAAAATATTAGAATTCTTACGAATGGATAGATCGTCTGTACCTTGGAATACATCAATTACACCCCATCGAATAACGCAAATGAGATTTTCACCTATGTAATCTTTGTAAGCCTCATAGAACTTCCCAGCCGCAATTCCGGTTAACTCACACGCCAAAAGCGTATTACTAAAACAATAATCAAGAACATTTATATGTTTAAATGTTTAAATATTCCTCCTGGTGCTAAAATTTAATAAGTTTAAATCCAAATACCCGGAGTCACGAAGGTCGAAAGAAATTCTAAGGTACATGGAGTACTCTTGTGTTTCGTTCTCTTTCGGTAAATAAACCTGCTCCTCACGATCTTCTACTTCAGTTTCAGCATCTTCACATGATTCAGTTTCATATTCTTCGTCTTCAGTATCATCAATGTCTTCCTCATATTTGACTTCACTATCATCGTTCTCTTCATCCATTATTTCATAAAAGCCTTCATCTTCGTAATCTTCCTCTTCTTGAAAGCCTTCTTCTTCAGTATTTCCCCCATCATCGTCCTCATATTCAGATCCATCGGAATCGCTATCATCCGAATCAGTATCATTGGAATAGTCCATGTTCTTGTCCAATGGATCTCGGCAACACATCTTTAACAATCGACGAATATTATCACTTTGTGATCTAAGCGCATACTTGTTGCCGTTATTCGGAACCATCGAGTTTTGTTTATGATTCCAAGTACCTAATATTCCAACATTGGTTACTTCTCCAATGACATCTTCAAATGTAAGACGTAATTTCATATCAAAATCATGTATAATACAATATAAGTCAATCACAGATAGATTTTTTAATATAGAGAGGATGTAACATACCGACCAAGTAATCATCACAATAATAGCCACTCTTGATTAAACAATAATCGACGAAATTAAAGTATTCTTCACCTCCAATAATCGAACCCTTAATAATCTTGGTCTTATACAAAATAATAATCTTGTATCGATGGGTGGTAGCTCTACATGACCCATATTGGTTTACAACATTAAAATTTTCAATCCCAACCCAATCACCAACATTAAATTTGGACACAAATTTGTCATATACATCACCACGAAACCTACACTGGATCTTATTACCCTATTAAATTTTTAAAAATTAACATATTATTAGCTTATTAATTTCAATTGTGGTCTAATACGATAGTAGCATGTTCATAATATCATGTAATTAAAAACGAATTCAAACATTCAACAAACCTGATTATCAGTCAAAACCATCTCTAGGGTTGAACCAAGCCGGACGGTTTTTTCTTCCCATAAAGTCAAGATTCTAACATGGATCTTCCATTCATATTTTGAAGGATTCAAACGTGAAACACGATCAACCGTATTATTCATGACCACAATATAACCTGCATTAAACGATTTCAATAATTAAAATCAAATATAAAACATACGAAAGAAGGGGAAATTCTAAGAACCTTGGAATATTTTCGAGTTTTGGATATCAATTATAAGCTCTGACCTGCGTCTATATATACAAACTTAATTTTTTAATACATAATTTAAAATATTAAATTAATTTCATATTTATAATAGTAGATATGTCTAGATATTTTCCGTTAATATTTCTTCTATATGTTCATTTACTTATTTAAACAATACTTATTTATACTATTATTTTCCAATCATAAAAAATCTTCTAAATATCATCCATGTTATACTTTTTAAAGATGACCCCAATATTTTTATTTCCATCTTTATCACTTTAAATCTATAATAAATATGCTAATACAGTTAATTATCCATTCAAAAATTTATATTTCAGTTATTTATGTTAGTTTTATGTCACAAACAATGATTAATATGTTAATTTACTTATTTTAACAATACTTACTTATACTATTATTTTCCGATAATACAAAATTTACTTAATATCATCTTTTAATTTTTTTAAGATAATCCAAATATTTTTATTTCCATCTTTATCACTTTAAAACTATAATAAATATGCTCATACAGTTAAACATCCATTCAAACATATATATATATATATCATCTTTTAATATTTTTAAGATAATCCAAATATTTTTATTTCCATCTTTTATCACTTTAAAACTATAATAAATATGCTCATGTAAGCATCCATTCAAATATATATATATATATATATATCTCAATTATTTATGTTAGTTTTATGTCCCAAACAATGATAATTTCCATTTTCAATATTTTCAAAATTTGCAAATTTTATAATTCGGTAACTATGCATTTTGCGTATATGGCTTTTACAAATAAAGAATATACATCAAAATATTGTTACATTTTACGTTTTAAATTTAAGGAATTTTATAAATCTACGATATATACTATTTGTTCTAAAGGCATAACTTTATTAATAGGTAGTTTTATGATTTATTTCAAAAATCCAAATTCTATATTCTCATGGAAGTTGTATAGTCTAAAATATCAAAAAATAATTTATTAATAATTAGAGTTTTGTTACATCCTATAGTATGCAAATTAAATTAAAGAAACAAATATTATTGGAATATTATAGGGTGATGAAAATTGTCTTCTCCTTGATTTTCTCTTCCATATCATCTTTTTATCACACCAAACATATGATTTTGGAATTTCAGCATAGGTGATTTCCTTGGCTTGATCAGCTTGGGTATTATTTGTAATCCAATCCGAGAACGTATTTCTTGTAATCGTCGAAGAAATCGTATCATCATTCTCTAGAGCATCCTTGTTAACAATCAAACTTTTCCTACAATATAGTATTCCAAGAATAAAGTTTTTTTTAATTAAATAAGTTGTAAAAGAAGATGATCGACATAAAAATCTGGTTCTTGTAATAATACCTGATATTGAGTAGAAACAAATTTGTAGATTGATTCACCTGATCCATGAAACCTAGGTCAAATAGTTATTAATATTATATGATTAGATATGAAACCACGTTACAAAAAGGTAATCAGAATTATTTCGAATCATAAAGCACGATATTACATATTTTAAAAGGCGAACCAAGAACAAACAAAGTTTTATGATTTATTAATCTTGCTTTCATAGAAATCTCTGCATGATAAGTAAACAATTAGGATCAGTACGAACTGTGGTATTATAGGATCAGGATACAATTATAAATAGATCCGAGATCATTAAATAATTCTATATATCACAATTCAACCTAGAAAATTTAAATATATTATACCTTTATAAAAGGACGAACCAACAACTATCAAAGCTTTATGATTTGTGTATCTTGTTCTCTAAGAAACCACTATAGGATCAGGAAAAAAAAAAGGATCAGTCGAATACAATTATAAATTTGAGAACATTAAAGAATTATATATCAAACTCAACCTAAAATTACAATATAATATACAGTTATTAAAGGACTTACCAACAACTACCAAAGCTTCATGATTAGTAGATCTTGCTCTCCAAGAAACCACTATACGTACAGAAAGAATAAAAAGGATCAGTCGAATACAATTATAAGATTGAGAGCATTAAAGAATTATACATCAAAACTAATTCTAAAAAAGGACAATATATTTTACCTCTATTAAAGAACGAACTAACAACTACGAAAGCTTCATGATTTGTGGACCTTGCTCTACAAGTTACCACTATACGAACAGGAAATTTAAAAAGGATTAGTCGATGAAACATTAAAAACAGCAAGATCGAAATATAAATATAAATTTGAGATCACGAAAAAGAATCACAAAATTTAAAGAAAAGAGAGATTTTGTTTTTTGTTTTTTTGGGTTATGGTCTAAGCAAACGATATTATTGTATTTATAGATGTAGAAGACCTAACTTTTTAGGGTTTCTGTATTATTAGGGTTTTCAGTAAGGGGGTATATTGTCATCATGCCTTTTTCCATGCAGAAACCCATTTATTATTTTAACGTCGATCTTTAAACTTTTTAAGCCCATTAATTTGTTAAAATTCAATTAGGTCATACAATATTTTCGTCATCTAAACTCCAATTAAAAGAATAAGAGAATCATATAGAAATTTGAGGGATTAATCTCACAAATTCTAATTTTGCAAATAACTTTTGTGTAAATAGTTTTTTTCTCTCGATTTTTTTGATTTATTTTTAATGCGAAAAATAGGACAATTTACTTCCAGGGGCAAATTATTTCAACGTGAGGGGCACTTTTCATTAATGGCAAAACAGTAAAATTTTGTTGAGATTGAATGTGAGACGTTTTGACTTCTGCTTTAATATAAAAGATAAAAATTTATACCGTAGATTTTCTAACATAACCATTTAAATAAAATTCATTAAAACATTAATTTATAGAGCTTATGTGTAAAAATATTATAAGTTAGTTTTTTTAAGTTTTTTTCTACAATTTTTTTAAACCGAATCGAACTGAATCGAACCAAACCAATGTTTTTAAAACCGGACCGGTAACTGAACCGGGAAAGCTTCTGGGTCATGAGTCAATATGGTTGGACCGGGGTCAACCGGGTTTAATTGATTTTGATGATAGTTTTTAAATAATAGGTAAGGATATGTTTTCTATTTTTTTTCAATGATTACAACTATGATATAATTGGTTATACCAAATAAAATACGTCAATAATCATAATTTTTTTTTAAAAGTAATAAACTCAAAGTGTAACAAACTAATCATTACTAATAAAATATTTTAGTAATCATTCTCTTCCATTACATACACTAAGAAAAAAAATGAACACCAAATTGATTACGAAAACATGCACTATCAAAAAAATTACCTTGATTTTAAAGATTTGTGGTGTGAGTTGTAAAGAATTCAAACTAGAAGGAAAAAACTAGTATAAAAGGTAAAAAGTTCAATTACGGGAATTTTTTATTTTAAATAACCTTACTACTGCTAAGAATAAAACTAGAAAGGAAATTAATTGCACTCGTTTTTACAAAAAAAAAGTTAGAACCCGGTTTTATCCGGTTCAATGGTTCACCGGTTTTTGGGTTTTTGGCGGGTTGATATGGTTTTTTTACCTGTTCAATTTTTTTGAGTTTTGATATTAATCCAACCTGGGTATGCTGCCGGTTCACGGGTTAACGTGGTTCGACCGTCGGTCCGGTCCAGTTTTGAAAACATTGAACCAAACTCAAAAATTCAAACCAATCCGATTATTGACCTAAAACTTATTTTTAGAAATCGAAAACTTTGAACCCAACCGAATAATCTCCAAAGAGGAAACAGTATAAAATAAGGTTTAATGAAAAAAAAAAAAAGTTTCCAAAATGTACTAATAGTCTAATATGCAAAATTGCAAACAAACCCTTTTTTAACAGCAAATCAAATACTTTCATATCCTACCAGAGTTTTAAAAGTATAAACTTAAATAGAATACAAAAATACAGGTGTATAAAAATTTTACCGTAAATTTTCTAACATAACCATTTAAATAAAATTCATTAAAACATTAATATATAGAGCTTATGTGTAAAAATATTATAAGTTAGTTTTATTTAGTTTTTTTTCTATAATTTTGTTTAAAGAACCGAACCGAACCAAACTCAACAATTCAAACCAATCCGATTATTGACCTAAAACTTATTTTTTAGAAATCGAAAACTTTGAACCGAACCGAATAGTCTTACAGTATAAAATAAGGTTTAATGAAAGATTTGCTAGTTAGGAAAAAAATCTCTGTTTCGTCTTTCTCCATATTCTCTGATCCCGTGATCCGTTCAAGTAAAAGAAAAAACCCTAATTAGCTAGTGTACTTGTTCTTTCGCCATGGAAGAAGACGGCAAGATCATTCCCAAGTTGCCAATCCCAGGCAAGAGAAATATACTAATCACAAGTGCTTTGCCTTACGTCAACAACGTACCTCATCTAGGAAACATCATTGGTTGTGTTCTAAGCGCTGATGTCTATGCTAGATATTGTCGTCTACGTGGCTATAACGCGATCTACATATGTGGAACCGATGAGTACGGAACTGCAACAGAGACAAAAGCTTTAGAAGAGAATTGTACACCGAGAGAGATCTGTGACAAGTACCATGCAATTCATAAACAAGTTTATGATTGATTTGTTTAGGTTTTGACAAGTTTGGTCGGACTTCAACTCCTGAACAGACAAAAGTTTGCCAAGACATCTTCAACAAGCTGTGGGAGAACGAGTGGGTTTCAGAAGATACTATGAAACAGCCTTACTGTGATACATGCAAGAAGTTTTTAGCTGATCGTCTTGTTGAAGGTTTTTGTCCAACTGAAGGTTGTAACTATGATTCTGCTCGTGGAGATCAATGTGAAAAGTGTGGAAAGGTTTTGAATCCTATTGAGCTTAAATATCCTAGGTGTAAGGTGAGTTTATATATATATGCTTCTCTCCTTTATGATATTTGTGTTGTTGATTTGGCTTTTCTTAATAGTGATTGATTTTTCAAACAGGTTTGTAAAACCACACCTGGATTTCGAGACACGGACCACTTGTTTCTTGAGCTTCCGTTGCTGAAAGAGAAGTTGAAAAAGTATGTTGAAGAGACATCAGTTACTGGATCTTGGAGTCGGAATGCTATTCAAACGACAGATGTATCTCTTAAGGACGTGCCTGAATCGATGGAGCAGGGGCTTAAGAAGAGATGCATTACAAGGGATTTAAAGTGGGGAGTTCAAGTTCCACATGAGAAGTATAAAGAAAAAGTCTTCTACGTTTGGTTTGATGCTCCTATTGGTTACGTTTCGATAACATCATGTTACACATCTGAATGGGAGAAGTGGTGGAAGAATCCTGAGAATGTTGAGCTTTAGCAGTTTATGGGGAAAGATAATGTGTTTTTCCACACTGTCTTGTTTCCTTCAGCGCAGCTTGGAACTGGTGAAGATTGGACTATGATGAAGACAGTTAGTGTGACTGAATATTTGAACTACGAAGACGGCAAGTTCTCTAAGAGTAAAGGTGTTAGAGTGTTTGGTAATGATGTAAAAGATACAAAAATACCTGTCGAAGTGTGGAGATACTACTTGCTGACCAACAGGCCTGAGAAGTCTGATACAGATTTTAAATGGAACGATTTGAGAACAAAGCTTCATGACGAGTTGTTGAATAATCTTGGAAACTTTGTTAATCGAGTTCTGAGTTTTATAGCAAAGCCTGAAGATAAAGGAGGTTATGGATCTGTCATTCCTGATGCTACTGATCCTGAATCTCATGATTTTACTAGATCACTTGTTAAAGACGTTGGAACATTGGTGGAAGAATATGTTGAAGCTATGGAAAAGGTTAAGCTCAAGAACGGGCTTCATATCGCAATGACTATATCGAAAGCAGGGAACACATACTTGCAGGATACCAAATTTTGGAAACTCTACAAAGAAGACAAACCTTCTTGTGCAGTTGTTATAAGAACTGCTGCTGGTTTAGTACACCTTCTTGCGCGTTTATTAGAACCTTTCATGCCATCTTTTTCTCGTGAGGTCAGTTATATATATATTTTCAGAAACGTTGATTCCCGTTTAGATTTAGTAGAATATGCTAAGCGTGATCAGTGTTATCTCTCTTGTATTTTGTAGGTGTTTAAACAGCTAAATTTGCCACCACATTTTTCACACTCGGACGAAAAAGGAGAGGTATTACAAGCAAGTAGACTTTGGGAGATTCTGCCTCCTAGCCACAGGATTGGAACACCTCATACATTGTTCAAGAAATTGGATGAGGAAGATATGAACCATTACAGAGAAAAGTTTGCTGGAAGTCAAGCAGATAGACTTGCTAGGGATGCAAACGGTACTGGAAGACCTCGATAGGCGGATGATCGTGAAGTCAATCTTTCTCTTTAAGGAAAGGCCTCTGTTTTTTATTTTTTTTCTTTTAAAATTGTGTCCTTTATTTTCTTTGGTGTTTGGTTCTCGTGTTTGTGAGATTTCAAAAATTGTTTATCCACATAAGTCACTGTCGTGATTTACAAAATTAACACAAAGATTAAAATAATTATTGGTAATGCTATTAGGAGTTTCTACTGTTTACTAATACTGGACATTGTAAAGAGATTAGGAAACAAAAAGTAGTTGGCAAGTCAACTTCTAAAAGTACTTAGAATGGTTTTTGTCTTCACCTTGACACAATGGTAATTAAATCTATGCCTATAATTTGCTGTAAAAGCTAAGAAACCAAACCGATTCTACCAAACATTACCAATACAATACCTTCTTCTCTATCTATTATTGTTCCTCCATGGATATAGACGAGATGGAAGAAAATAATCAAGTCGAACAACATCATGTCGATACATCTCGTCCTTTTAGCTCAGTTAAAGAAGCTGTTGCCATATTTGGCCAACGGATTATGCTACCGATACAAACTCATAACGTAAACTCTAAACCGGCAAGTCCTATTGCTACTCGTAGCGTCAGCCAGGCCGCTAAACCAAGAACTCCTGTTGCTAGTTCTAGCATCAGCCAGACTGCTATAACGGTAAGTCCTATTGCTAGTCCTAGTATCAGCCAGACCACTTCTTTACCATCTTCTCCATGGAAGCAACGCTCCTTGTTGCCCTCTTCGCCACAAGGTCCAAAAGAAGAGATCATGGATGTTTTGAAGAAGCTTGAAGCTGAAATAACGGAAACTAAGACAGAGGTGAAGATGTTGAAGGAGAGAGAGTCAGAGACAGAGGTGGCTTTAGCTACTCTAAACGCCGAGCTACATAAGAACATGTCAAAGATGGCGAAAGCCGAGGCTGATGCAGCAGGGAAGAGCGCGGCAGCCATGGTCAAATCGGTGAGCTTCAAGGAACCAAAAGAGAAAGAAAGCGGTGATGAAGAGAGGAGGAAAGAGCTGACGAGGAGGATACAGAAAGAGTATCCTTCATTGGCTCAGATACTTGAGAGTAACAAAGGAAACAGAGATGGGTATTTTGCGAAGAGTACAAAGAAGAAGAAGAAGAAACCTATCATTCCGCTTGTGGGAGATTTCTTTTTCTTCAAGAAGAAAGAATCTTCGACTGAAATATCTGCACCTCTTTACACTACCTCTTCCACCTTGCACTTTTAGCTGAAACACCCAAAATCCAGAGAGAAAAGTCATGTACTCTTCAAGTGTATATATATGAATGTATGCAAATCAATATTTGTGATATCTGTGTGTTTGCCTGTATTTGTCTGTGTTTGAGTGTGTGTGTGTGTGTGTGTGTGTGTGGTGTGTATGTGTGTGTTTGTGTATTCTTTATTTGTTTGGATTTTTAGTGCAAAGCATCATCTTTTGTCCCCCCCCCCCCCCCCCCCCTCCCCCTCTTATATTACAACTATTACAATGTTAATCTAATAATAGCACTGATGATACAAAATTAGGAAGCGACTGACTTCATGTCAGTCACAAAATGGCCAATTTAGCATACCTTCCTAGAGACTGATAACTCCCAAGACCGAGCCTGTGTGAAGGAATTGGTTTCTGAGACCAAAACAGCTCCCAGTTTAACAAAAACAAGCAAGTGATAACTAATGAACAAATGAGTTCCTTTATTGCTAAGATGTATAATGTATTATTAAACAGGCTTGTTCTTATTGTTCCAACGGAATTAACAACAACGAATAAGATCCACACAGAAACGAGAGGTAAAAATTATAACAGTAAGGAGGACGACATGGTGAGGAAAAAGAAAAGAAAATAAAAAGGTACCATAACTCAGAGATTTACACCAAAGAGTCTTCTTAAAACTTGTTCAGCATATGCATCTTCCTTAGCAAGACATTTAAATCCCGAGGTTTCTCAGGAGCTGACCCCATCTTGGAGTATCCTCATCAAAAATGTAGGTCAGAGGTGACACTAATACCCCGCTGCCTCCGACCTGCAATAACATTTCTAACCATGACTAAGAGAACCAAGAGAGGGAACGATAAACACGTGATCAATGCAAAGGTGGAAACATAGAATATTTTCAGAACGCCAACTATTGATGAATCCAAGTAGATATCAAGATTTAAACATTGGGATGGAAGTAGTAAACAACAGGGATAACTAACCGCTCTCAGTTGCTTCACAGAGTCATATAGGGCCTTTTTTGGTACACAAATCACGATTGCATAGTAGTCAACTGATACTTTGCCATCTTTTGTACAGTAAACTGGGCTTATTGTTGGTCCCTGCTCATTGTAAGAAAGCCATAAACAATCAGAAAGAACTTAAAAACTAAGGCTTGAGGATTTCAGTTTTAGCTATATTTAAACATTACCTGCAATCCTGACAATGATGGTTGGCTCAACACACGCTCAGCCACTTCCTCAGCACTATTTCCCCTCATGTTTGCAACAACCTGAAATTAAATGATTAGAGAAAAGAAAGCGAAGGTGAATAAGGAAAAAAAACATCATAGGAACCAAGTGCATACAGTGAATTGGCCATCCGCCTTTAGATGCGCCTCCAATCTCTCAAGAATCTCGTGTACTGTGTTCAGTGCCCCTTTTCTCTGGGTCAATGCTCTTCTACTTGCTACAAGTGCCGCCTGAAAATGAAAAAAAAAAAGATGTTGAGGATTGATTGTCGCCAACAGATTCTAAACAGACAGTCATGGTACCAAGAAGTTCGCATCACCTGACTTTCCAGCACAACACCTCCCTCTATCTCTTTTAAGTTATTCTCTTTGAGCGTTGTCCCACTACTCACAAGGTCCAAAATGGCATCAGCTATGCCCATCTAATTAACAAGAACATACGAGTCAACATATACTGATGACAGTGTACAGTAGATACGAAATCAGGGCGCTACAAAGTACAAACTGACAACATTATCTTCTACAGAGCATATCAGCGTAACACTTATTTTCAGATAATCAAGACAAATCTTTCCACCATAGGCAATTCTAAGTTTCAACTCGACAAACAACAAAGGATAAGGAACTTAATGCAAATGTTAGAATTTTCGTTGACAAATCTTTCCACCAATAGGCAAACCTACGTTTAAACTAGACAAACAACAAAGGATAAGGAAATAAACCATGTAGATTGATCTAACACATTAGTACACCATATGCAATCATGAAGATGCAGCAAACTATAGTTTCATTGAAAAATTGGTCTCTTTTCTATCGCTATGGAAGAATCATTGTCTGACAACACAGCATAGCTATGTCGTAGATGTAAAATAATGTAAGCTCACCGCGGGTGCTGCCTCCAGTGCTCCGTCTGCAGTTGAAAATGTCACATGCTTAATGCCGTTTTCTTTCATAAATTTGGGGCCGAGCTGCAAAAACAAGTTGAATCATTCCCAAATATTATATTGAAGCAAAATGAACTCTGAGAGATATTAATGACAACAGCGCACCAAAGGAGAATCTGTAACTCATCATACATAAGTGAAGCCAGTAGCAAGGCGTAAGGGTCTCTCCTCACTCCATTGGGGCATTTGTGCTAGCTCCTTCAGAGAATTTATATTCTCAAAAATCCCATAGTTGGGTATCTGAGATCATTTGAGATGCAATTAGTAAACCATCTGCAGTAATGATATGAAGACCTCAATGATAACAGATTAGAGCATACCGCAATAGACAGGTGGCAGTCTCCAAAGTTGAGAGCTTCATGGACAATGATTAGATCTTCATTTTCCTAAAATGAAAACTCAAACATCTTACTCATGATGCAAACGAGGCCATCCAGAGAAAATATATATTCTAAATTCTATATAGGCTAGCACAAAAACTGGTGGTATTATCTCTACAATGAGCATAATGATATAACCGCCACCACTAAGAATTCTTACATTCTGAACATGATATCAAAACTCTTCAAGAGTAGTAAACTGTTATGGTCATCACTTACCTGACCATATTCACTAAGCGTGTCAAGACCAACGATACCTAGATCCAAATCTCCTGAGAGTAACTTCCTGACAATATCTTTTGGCCGTTGAAGCCAAACTTCAGTGTTTGGTAACTGAAGAACATAAAAGAAAACACCAGCAATAAGTCATACACAAAACTAAAAACAAACACACTGTGGTTTTGAGTTTGCTTTGAAAGCTTTACCTGAGGAATTTGTGCAACATACTGCCTAGGATTGACTTGTTTAACAAACAGTTGACAGTCCTTCACAACAAACAGGAAACGTCAAAATCGTGATATGAGATTTACAAATCACTATGTGTCACTTCACTCAAAGTGAGAGGGAGAACAACATTTCAGTGAGTCAATGGAGCTATAACAATAGAAATAGCCAAGATTCGATCTTTATAAAGATCCCACCTTTGCTTAAATTAAATTCTCAGAACCAATCAAAGTTTGAGTTGAATCAATCAAACTTCTCAGAACCAATCAAAGTTTCACAAACACAGAAGCTGAAAGCTAAGCAATTATAAATTAGTCTCAATTGAAACCATTTACGAGAATAAAAAAAAATTCTCAGTCTTTATGTTTGTTGAGACTGAGACTGAGACTGAGAGACCCAAACAGGTAAAAAATCACAAACCTTGAGAAGATCAATCGCATCAGCAGCCATACGTCCTTTACTAGGAAGACCAAGACGAATCTGCTCTCGCTCAACGACAACAACAGAAGCGGGAGCAGAGCCATTAGAAACAGAGGTTGGAACGGTAGAGACACAAGAAGTGACCAATCTGAGACATCTCCGACGAGGTACGACGACGGAGAAGACGTTGGAAGGAGGAGGAGACGGAGACAAAAGAGGGGACGACGGAGAAGGGAAGGTGGATGGAGAAGGGCATTGTTGTAAATTCGTAGGGAGAAGAAGAAGAGACATTGTTGTTGTTGTGGTGGTGGTGGTGGTGGTGGTGGCTCTTTGAGAGATTGAAAGGGTTAATTTTTTTTTTTTTGTTGACCGGAGAGAGTGAAATATATATAATGAAGAAGGAAAGGTCACCACCACAAACACAGCAGCCGCCAGATACTGATTACAAAGATTCTTGATGCCACTACCTACACTTGATGAAGGCCTGGTCCATGCGTTTCGATTTATATATTTTTGGTCGTGACTTTTCTTATATTTAAATGGAAGCTTTATAACAAATAGGTGAAAGAATGAATTAATTAAGACTTGAGGAAAAAAGAGAGTGACAATAGTAGTATCCTAATTTGTGCAACAATAATATTTCAAAGGATGGAAGTGGACGGTGTGGATCGGATGGGACAAGTATGGTTAGAATTTGACTGCGGAACAAACGAGAATAATGGTGTAGATTTGAGAGTGGAACAAAAATAGAATGGGGGTTTTAATAATGCATGCTCCAAATGAGGTTTTAATTTATATTTCTTCATTTTTCTTTGTTAGGTTTCAAAAGTAAGTGAAAATGCATTTTAAAAAATTTTGACCCGCCATACACCGCGAAACAATTTTTTTTTAAAAAATTTTGTTTCTCTTTTGGTGTTTAATATTGTATATTTATATCAAGAATGTTAATTCTAGGATTTCACCCGTATACCACAAAAGATGATTTGTTTTTTACAAAGCTTAAAAATATATATTTATTATTTCAATATTGATTGTATACGGACAAAATTTCTTTTTTTATAGTTTAAAGGTTAAATTTTTACAGTTTTTCAGTATTAAATTACTGTTTTTAGATTCAATCCTTTATACATATATAATAAAATATGAATCTATTTACATGAAAAAAATCCTAAATTATCATATAAATTACATGATTGTCATGCTTACATATTACTCTAGTAAACCATTACAAAGTACATAGAACATTTAATAGCCATTTTGAAATCAATTAAACAATCATTATTCAACGAAAAGGATGAACAACTCCACCAAACTCATCACTTTCTTCTCTCCTCCTATATATTGTCCTCCTCTGTGGCCTCAACATCGGCCCCTTTAATTTACTCCTAATCGTTTGAAAATATATACAAATGGATCAAAGCAAAAACCTGGGGTGTACCAAAAACTGAAAAGCTTGATAAGTCAAGAGGGTAGTATATATTTAATAATAAATATAAAAAGGATATTTAGAAAGGTGAGCAGCTCACCGTGAGCTAAACTCAGAATTAGTTTCTTTCTCAACATGTATTTGTAACACAACTACATGGAGTCAAATAAAAAATTAGTGTAGATATGAAATAAATCAAACAAAACATTTAGATTATTCACTAACCGGAAGAGTGCATGTTCACGTATTGTGAAACCAATTTTTTTTCAAATAAATGGATTTAAACCACTTAAGATAAGAAAAGAATAGGTATTAGAGATGAAATAAAGAAAGCATAAACATTTTGTACCAATAAAATAATAAAAGAATAAGTGTGCACATGTTTATTGCCAACACACCAAATCAAGTGTCACAACCGGGAAGATTACTTGGCCAGTTGAAATACTAAGTTATGTATGAATTGATGCATTTTTGTATAGTTCTTTGAAAATAGTAAAATTAGATGTGATATGAGTTCGAGAAAATATTGGTGAGCAAGCAAAAATATAAAAATATATATGGTAATTTTGAATTAATGCAAAAAATTTATGATTAAGGCAACGAATATTTCAGTAAGTTGTTCCACATATATAGAATTAATTTCTATTTTCTATACTATATCGAGTTAATGTAAAATAAAAATAGGAAATGTAGATTTGATTTCAGTTTTTTATTAATTAGTTTCCATTGGCTATATTTTCTACAGTTTATTAGTTTCTGTTTGCTATATTTGAATGATTGTGGAAATAATTTTTATTAGATATGTAAATATAACAGTAAAGACTAAAATTGTAAATAAAATAAAATAAATAACCATAATTAAAAGGGTCGAATACAAAATGTACTTAAATGATAAGATGTATATATAGATTTCGGTGATTTTGTACCATATGTAATTTGTTTCTTTTGTAAATTGCGAAAATGTTTAGAGTTGACGGTCCAACCCACCGCAATACATACCACATTTTTACATGTTATTTTTAATATCGATGGGGAAAACTTTCTCCAATAAACTTTCTCAAAATAATTATATGTTTTTACTAATAATATGTTCTGTGTACTTATCTTGAGTTTATGTTTTACGACTAGGATTTAACCCGCGGTACAGCGCGGGCCTATATTTTATTTTGAATTAAATTTTATTATAATTGATGGTGTATGTTGAAATTTTTTTCAATATTTATGAATAGTTTACTATAAAATTCTGTTAATTTAATTTTTGTGTTGTCAATAGATTTATGTTACTTTTATGAACGTATATTTATCTAAAATCTGTTAATTGGATATTGAATCTTAATTTGATTAATATGTAGATTATTCTAAGGTTAAAATAAGTATAATGTGTGTTAAGTCTGGCCATTTATACAAATGGAGGGTGGAGTGTTTAAAAATTGATTTAAAATAGAAACCAAACTTTAAACTTATTATAATCAATAGGAAACACTGACACATATAAAATAAAAATATAACATATTTTTTAGTTAAAATCACATAACTGTTGTGTTCATTTCTTTACATGTTTATTTTTTTCAGTTATTTTAACTTACAAAGTCCATAAATCTAGTGTATATATAAAGAAACTAAATTGCTGTTTTATATTAAAATACATTTAAGTCTGGTTTGTTTGTTTTGACTACATATGTAACGACTTGTAAAGAGATAGCATATACAAAGGCTAGCAATTTTGAGGCCTATTAGGTTATCGTTAGGCCCATTAGTTTGTTTTAATAATTCTTAGAAAATTTAACAAAATAGGGAAAGTAGTAAAAAAAAAAAAAAAACATTGAAGAGGTCATCGGGTTGTGACTTACTGACTTTTCATATCCGAATCGGAGATCTCTCAATCCGATTTACATTTATGATCTACAAAAATGGGGGCTGATAAACTCTTTAAGGTATGTTGGATTTCAATTAGTTAAATATCCATCTTTGATCCTTCATCATCAATGGTGTTAATTTCGAATCGTTTTAGTTTTCGGATTGTTTTTCTGAGATTTGGTCCCGTTAACAAAATTCATAGTCCCGTTAACAAAATTCATCTTGTAAAGATGATTTGTGGGACGAAATTGTCCATTGGCATGTGTGAGAGAAAAAGTCTTTATAAACCTTCATTCTCCAATAGGAAGATGATTAACATACCGGTTAACCATGTCTTTTTTGACTGATGCGTGGATTTTTATTACCTGAATTGAAGAAAGCAGCAAAGTAAACTTAATGCGATGTAGCAAAGAAAATAATGGAAATTTGCTATGTGTGATTCTTACAGTTTCATCAGCCAAGATCAACTCTAGGGCATGTCTTGTAAGGACGGACATCTCTCTCAAAAACTCAAATGTTGCAGCTAGGGATGTTAAAAAGGGCTTAAACTTACAGGGTTGCCCAGCTCGTGTCAAAATTATAAATCTGTGGGCCCTGTTTTTTATGTAAAATTAAATTGAGTTGATAAAGGGCCGAGTATAATAAATTTCGAGTTGGCCCTGTTACATTTTTTCTAAACAACAAAACTTTTTTTTTCTCAGTTCTTCTCTTCTTCTCTAGCCACAAAAGACGATTCCTTGATTCACTAACACAATAACGCACAAGTTCATGCTTCACAATCTCTTCAAGCTCTAATTGGGTTCAAGTAAGATTCAATCTATCTTTCCCTTTATCAGTTTAAATTTTGTGATCTTAGATTTTGAGCTCTAATTGACAATTTGATTATGTTTACAAAATTTGATTGTATTTAGTATTTATGGGTTGTGATTATGTTTACAAAATTTGATTGTATTTAGTATTTATGGGTTGTGATTATGTTTACAAAATTTGATTGTATTGAGCTCTAACTGATAATTGTCAATTTGATGCAGTATGGATTTACAGTCATTAGAAACAATTGCAACTCTAAATGCTGAAAATGATTACATGGAGATGGAGATGAATGAAGAAGGTTAAGCAAGTATGACACAGGGACAAGCAAGTATGACACAGGGACAAGCACAAAGCATGACTCAACCAACACAAACACCTAGGCCACGACCAGCTCGATGAACTCGGAGAAGGACTCCACGCATTCAACCGGTACGTCCAAAAAAACTAAGAGCTAAATGTTGGCTAGAGTTTACTTCCGTAGGAATAGAGGAAGATGGAAGAGAAAGGGCTAGATGTCACCATTGTGGTATTAAGTTAGTAATAGATACCAAGTCATTAGGAACATCAACATTGACTCGCCATCTAGGTCTTTGTCCTAATAGACCTCCACCTGTTGATAGACCTCAGTATGATAACAAAGTTGATAGAGAGATGACTTCCAAGATCATCATATATCATGATTTGCCTTTTAGATATGTTTAATATGAGAAGGTTAGGGCTAGGGATATATTTCTCAATCCGGACTGCAACATATATGTAGACAAACTGCTGGAGCTGATGTGTATAAGAGATATGAGATAGAAAAAGCAAAATTGATAGAGTTTTTCTCTAAATACCAAGGCAGAGTGTGTTTAACAGCGGATTTGTGGTCTGCTCGTTATACAGTCATGGGTTATATTTGTGTTACTGCACATTACATTGATGATAGCTGGAGGTTAATCAATAAGATTTTGGCTTTTTGTCATTTCAAACCTCCACACAATGGTGAAGAAATTGTTAAGAAAATTTATGATTGCTTAAAGATGTGGGGTTTAGAAAAGAAGGTTTTTTCTATCACTTTAGATAATGCTAAAGCCAATGATAGTATGCGGAAGATTATTAAGCATCGTCTTGGTAATGGGCTGTTGTGTGATGGAAAGTTTTTGCATGTGAGATGTTCAGCTCATATCCTGAATTTGATAGTTAAAGCAGGGTTGGATGTAGCCAGTAGTCTTTTGGAGAATATTCGAAATAGTGTAAAATTTGTAAAAGGTTATGAGTCGAGGAAAGAATCATTTGCAACATGCATTGAGAGCTTAGGAATCAAAGGTGGAGCTGGGTTATCTTTGGATGTTGCAACTCGTTGGAACTCAACATATGAGATGTTGGCTAGAGCTTTAAAATTCAGAAAAGCGTTTGGTATTTTGAATTTGTATGAGAGAGATTACAATTCATTACCATCAGAGGAAGAATGGGATCGAGGTGAGAAAATATGTGACATGTTAAAACCATTTTATACCATCACCACATACATTTCAGGAGTGAAGTATCCAACAACCAATGTTTATTTCATTCAAGTGTGGAAAATTGAGTTGTTGCTGAAGAAATATTCTATTTGTGATGATGTTTATGTGAGAGCAATGGCTCAAATGATGCGAAAGAAGTTTGCAAAGTATTGGAATCAATTCAGTATCATTCTTGCTATGGGAGCATCTTTGGATCCAAGATTGAAGTTGCAAATACTTGAGTCAGCTTATGACAAGGTCGATTCAAGCACTTCCAAGGAAAAAGTTGAAATTGTTAGGAAGAATCTGGTTCTGCTTTATGAAGAATATAATACTCAATCTTTCAAAGTCTTCAACAACACCTACTCCAGATGAGCTTATCTCTGAATCACCACTTGAGGATGATTTAAATGATGTAAGTATCTTTCTATGTCTTTCTAAGCTTCTTTCTAACATCTTTGTAACTAATTTTTTTGTATTTCATTTCATAGGATCTGTTTGATCTTGAAAGTGGCCTCAAGTCTAGTTCAGGAAACCACAAATCAAATTTGGAAATCTATTTGGATGAATCTAGACTAGAGATGAAGACTTTTACAGACATGGAAGTGTTAAGTTTTTGGAAGGATAATCAACATCGATATGGTGATTTAGCTTCCATGGCATCTGATATTCTCAGCATTCCAATCACCACCGTAGCATCAGAGTCATCTTTCAGTGTTGGAGGTAGAGTTTTGAATCCTTACAGAAGCCGACTTCTTCCCAAAAATGTTCAAGCATTAATTTGCACTAGAAACTGGTTGCGTGGATTTGCTGAGTTTGAAGGTAAAATTTCAATGTTTTAAGTTGTTCAAGTCATCTTTGTGAGAATGTTTTAAATTGTTTGACTAACTTATATGATATTTAGGAGACATTGAAGATTATTTTGATGATGAAGATAATAATGATCCAAAAATAACAGGAGTTGGAGAGTCAAACACATGATGAGGTTGGGGATTCTCTCCATCTTATAGTTCAGCTTGAATTACTACTACATTGAATTCATTGTAACTCATGTGTCTATAGAGTCTACTTGTAATCCGTTTATTGTAACATGGTATGATACTTTTAAATCTTCTTTTTTCAAGCAGGCAGATGAATCTGGTGTTGAGGACAAGTCCCACACAAATGAGGTGAGATTTTTCCCACTGTGTCTTATATGAATCTGATGAATCTGTTGTTTTCTATCTTTTCACTTGGATTCCGAAACTAGTTTGTAATGCTATTGTCTCTTTGTTCAGCTTAATCAATTCAGGGGCAAATGGAAGAATCTGAAGCGGAGATTCTTATTTTACTATGTTTGGCGAGGAGATCAAAACTGAGTTTATTTTACAATTTTACTATGTTTGGCTTTTAAATAGCAATGATAAACAGATTTGAGTTTGTTTTGATTTGAAGTATATTTGAGTTTTGAATTTTTAGAAATGTTTTACATAGCATGAAATTTGGATATTGATAAATTTTTGTACTTTTAGAACTGTTAGATTTGAGTTTTAAAATAAAATGAAAGAAAGTTACACGGTCAGGGCTAGATAGGGTTCAGCCCTTTAATATTAATTTTACAAGGCTCTTTACATATTCAGAGTTTTAAAGGGCTGAGTTTATACGCCAGGGCTGGACAGGGCTTAAAAATCCTTTTTAACATCCCTAGTTGCAGCCATTTCTATCAATTTTTTTATTGCCTAAAGCTTTGTAGGTTTTGGTTGTGGTGTTGTGATTCGTTTGTGAAGTTCTAATTTATACATGGAAAAATGTTTGATGAGCAAAGACTCTACGATTCCAGGCAATAAAAATGAGAGTTAAGTGTTTTCCTATTTGATTTGATACCATTATTTTAGAACAATATTCACTTTCTTAAAGCGATATTTATGCAAATAAATGTATTTCGTGTTGCTAAAGCTAAATCTTTGTCATTATTGATTTCTAAATTTGGGGTTTGGTTCTTATTAACATATAGAAATTCGGCTGTGTCATTAAAAATGAAGAGATCCTACAATCTTGAAAATATATTTAAATGAATTTTGAGATTTTTATGGGATTAAACATTTATTGCGTAGAGTTGTTTTTGAAACGAATGTAAATGTTTATATTTTTTTATAGAAATTCGGCTGTGTCATTAAAAATGAGATCCCTAAAGTCTCGAAAATATATTTAAATGGATTTTGAGATTTTTATGGGATTAAACATTTATTGCATAGAGTTGTTTTTGAAACGAAAGGAAATGTTTATATTTTGTCAAGCTTTATATGGCAATAAATGTAGCAGTTTAGGTTGATTTAAATAGTTTCATTAATTGAGTTTTTAAGAAAATCTGTATGGGTTAATAAATTTTGTCAAGAATTGTATGAAAATTAACGTATCAATTTAGGGCACATTAAATAGTTTCATTAATTGAGTTTCTACGAAATGTTATTTTAGGAAAATCTTTAGGGGTTTATGTTGCAAAATAACAAAGTAAATAAGAACAACTTAAAGAGCATAAACCAAAATGTACTTCAAAAATGTTAATATAGATTTGGTTTTGAAGTTTTGAGTATGCTTTGAAGTTGAATGATATACCACTTGTTCACGATTTAACGCTTTAGGCAATTGAAGGTAGCTTTCACATCCATTTATAGCTCGAGTCTAGTTAGTGATTACTTATTCGTAATGGAAACTTAAAAAACTCAATTAGATCAAAAGAAAGTGATACCCGTGAAAGGCCATTAGGCCAATATGATTGTCATAAGGACAATGACATCATAGCTGAAGCGGCTTCAGTGAAGCCTTATGACATGAGCGAAGTATGCAACAAACATTACAAAGTTGAGATTTATATTCAAGAAGCCCCTGGATACGTGAAAGAGTAATCTTAGGGAACTAACACATCGAAATATTGGCCTAATGAAGGTCATTTGAAACAGTCACAACTCACATTTCGGTAAACCTTAAAAGATAATGTTAGGCATGGATTGAGTGTGATAACGTCCTAGCAATGAGCCACAAGTATATTAATCAATGGCTTAAAAAAAGGAGTAAAAGTGACATATGAGGACCAAAGAAAGAAGCTAGTTGGAATCATAAAGAGGCTACACCTTAACCAAAAAAAACTATAGTAATTAATAAATCAAAATATAAGCATCAGTTAATGGCTAGTCTCTAACTTTTATCCCAAGAGATTTCAGGATGAATCCTTGTATTAGTGGGGAGAGGGAGAATCTATTAATTAACCCTTAGATAGCTTACAAGTGAACATGTCACAATTGTGTAAGGAAAACATAAAGTCATGCATGTTGATTTAGGAGGTGTATTGAAACCATGATTTTGAAAAATTTTGTGGGATTTAGGAAAATTTGGATGTGGAGAAATTTAAAGAGAGTTTTTAGGATATTTGGTAGAATTGTTAAATATTTCATTAAAAAGTTTGTGATTTGGTGAGATTCAAAAGGATTATTGAAGGAGGAAACAATTCATTAACCAGTTGCAGGTTCCAAGCCCTATCCTCTGTTATTAACGAAGACACTTTCAAGTTGAGATCAATATTGAGTTCTCTGTTGAAAGGATGTCGTGGGAAATAATCACAAACCCACTTATCAAGCGAAACATTAGTATCCCGACCATCAATTATAGACTTCATAACTCCCCTCTCTAATAATTCACGACCATACATGATACTACGCCGTGCATAAGAAGATCTATATCCAAGTTTTGTTTCCAGAAAAAGTTTTCATGAAAATACCTTGCTTTATACAGTATACTCAAGCCAGTAACGAATTTGGTTCATCCAACAACCCCCATGCTTATTTCGCTAGGAGCGCCTGATTAAAATGACCAATGTCTGTAAAACCAAGCCCACCCCGCTTCTTTGACTGACAAACCTTCTCCCAAGAAACCCAATGCATCTTGTACTTATCTACACTTGCATTCTACCAAAACTGACACATTGCACTGTGAGTTTGTCTGCAGTGGTTGTGCTTATCATGTTTAGTCAACTTGAAACATGCATGGCGTACACAAGAAGAGCTAGGGCCAATGATTTCAACAAAACTTCTTTGCCATCCAAGGATAACGTCTTTTCGTACCAACCACCTAAACTTGACTTTAGTCTTTCAATAATAAACTGCAACAGGTCCTTCTTAGAACCACTAAAACACTCTGTTAGACCTAGATATTTCCCATTTCTACCTTCTAATTCTATACCAGTATATAATCCAAGCAGATGAAGCATGTACGTACGATACCAATTTCCACCTTCTAATTCTATACCATTATACTAGATTAGGACCCGTAGTACACCGTGGGACAAGTTATCTATAATTAATACATTTGAGTTATAAGTTATTTTTGTTTGTTAAATATGTTATAATTGTATAATAATTATTAATTTTATGGTTTAAACCATATAATACCGCAATATAATTTATTTTTTACATAATAATAATTTAATCAACTTAATTAGATACGTCTATTACTCTAATATCGATAATGTTAACAAAATAATGAAATAATGTTTTAACCGTGTAACACCGAACTAATGATATTTTAAAATTTATATAAATATCGACTAAACCCGTCCCGAGATATTTTAACTCGCACTATATATCATCTTAATTTATAATATTTATTATTTTATATTATAAATATTAGATTGAGGTAGTATAATATTTATTAAGACTGTAACCTTTAACATTTTATAAGATTGATGCTTCTTATAAAGTTTAAATATTTTTAAAGTTTAAATATTTATAATACTAAGAATTCTTAAAAAAAAATTGAATATTTCTCATATTTGAAATTTCAGAAATAGAAGATCAATCGAAGATACCTTTAAAACAAAACAAAAATAAATAAAATTGCCAAAAAAAGAAAGCAAAAAGAATTCAACAAAAACCAATTTGTTTTTTCCTTCCAAATTGTATAAATAATATAAATTATAAAAAATAGAAAGGAAATAAATGAGTTACAAATAATATAAATTTATTTCATATATTGATATCTTGAAAATATGAGAGGTTGTAAACTTTAAAAAAAGAAACAAATGATTACTATGATAATTATAAGAAGATTGTTTTGAAAAAAAAAATTGAGATGAAATGTTAAAACAAAGCGATTTTGCTTTGGTAAGATGTGAGATGAGATGAAAGGACTTTGATCTATTTATAGTGATATGTAGAGGAATGTGATAAATGTTAGCAGTTAATAGATTTCTTGATTTGCAAGTTCAAACTTTGATGATAGATAATATTTCTTGTTCTTAGCTTTATAGTAGGTTTTTAAAAGCATTGATAATATTATTCCTTAATAACTTGTTGGAATATGAAATGATTAATTATGTTCCAATATACCTTATTAAATGATTTAATGTGTTCGTACTTTGATTCCGAATTTAGGATTTTTAAGATAAGTGAAATCAATGGTCTTCAATTCATTTTACATATTAATTTCGTTAGAATCATTTTACGATTTAAATCCCCTATTTCATTAACATTTTTTTTGAAGAAAGATAATTGCAAGTTTAATGCAATTGTATTTGATTCTATAACTTTCCTAAAAGTTTTTTTGAGCAAAAAGTTGCTGCAAAAATATTAGTATAGATATATATTTTTTTGTCAAAATAAATAAGAGGTTTCAATTTTCTCGAAGAATTATTGATATAAGTATATATATCTTTACTAGTATTTTTGCAGCAGTTTTTGCTCAAAAATAGTTTTTGGAAAGTTTTTACATTTAATGCATTGACTTTAATATTTGTTACCTAATATTTCAAAGTTAATTATAGGTAAGATTTTAAAAAATAAGGAAATCTTTATACTTCATTCAAACATAAATATATGATTCCCTTTCATTTTTATTTGAATTTATATTTAAATTATTTTGAATTATTCTATAATATATTTAGTTAATAAAAATTGTGATTTTTTTTCCTACATATGATGTAATACAAATTTTTAAAAACGGACATATATTACTCAATAGATGAATAAAATATATGAGTATAGTATCCCACATCGCCTTAAAAAATTGGGCAGTAGTTCGGAGTTATATTATAAAAGATACCAAAATGATTCATAATACAAATGAGTAGAAAACTTGAGTTATCAGACATTCAAACTTAAAAGACTTTTATTTGGTTTATTCTGGTTCTTTATTTTAAAGATTTTTAAAAATTTAAATATTAGAAATATTTAAAACTTTTAAAAAGTTAAATATTATAAATATTTAAACTTTATATTTCAACTTTTTAAAAAAGTTAGAAGACCTTTAAAATATTAATAATATATTTAAATTTATACGAAACTTCAAATATGAGAAATACTCAACTGTTTTAAGAATTCTAAGTATTAGAAATATTTAAACTTTATAAGAAGCGTCAATCTTATAAAATGTAAATGGCTACAACCTTAACAAATAACATATCAACTCAATCTAATATTTACAATACAAAACAATAAATATTAAAAATTAAGATTATATAGTGCAAGTTAAAATATCTCGGGACAGAGTTATATAGCGGGACGGGTTTTGTTGATATTTATATAAATTTAAAATATCATTAATTTGGTGTTAAACGAGTAAAACATCATTTCATTATTTTGTTAACACTATCAGTATCCGAGAATAAACATATCTAATTAAATTGATTAATAAATATTATGTAAAAAATAAATTATATTTCAGTATTATATGATTTACACTTATAAATACAACTTATAATTTAAATGTTTTAGTTATAAATAATTTGTCCCGCGGTATACCGCGGGACTTAATCTAGTATATATATAATATGAACCGTAAGGCGAAAGTGCAATAACTTTTACTTTTCCTTCCTTTACAAAACCCTAATAATGGTGCCGAAGAAAGCCCTAATGTTAGGGAGACAGCTTCCATCAGAGCTAGAAGAAGAGATACTCTTACGAGTTCCACCTCGATCTCTCGTTTGCTTCAGATCAGTTTGCAAAGGATGGAACACTCTTTTCAACGATAAGAGATTCCCAGAAATCTTGTTAAAGGCACATTCCCATCTTTATTCGATAAGCGTCGATCTCAACAAGGACGAACCAACTATAAAAGTGACTGATTTACGCTCTGATTTTCGCCTTGGCCGTTATAATCACGAGGGGACCTGCGATGGCTATTGTTGGATATGGGCCTTGCCCCCAACAATTACAGAAGTCCAAACAGAAAACCTTAGAGAATTTTGGGCCTGAAGTCTTGGATCTGGCCCATCTGGCCACATGGGCAAAATCGTCATTTTACAGAGCGACAGAAGAAGCCCTAGGTCAATGGCCCACTATAAGTGTCAGAGGTCATTGTCAGAGCTGAGGATCCACTTTTTGGGCAATTACAGAGAGAAGAGCAATTATTTTCGTATTAACTGTGCTTAGCTCCTTAATTGTCATTTTCTGTAAACACTCTCTTCAACTCAACGTTAATAAAAGGACCAGTTCCGATTTATCCCCATTAATGTTCGTATTATTTATATTATCGATTTTATTCATCAACAATTTGGCGCCCACCGTGGGGCTAGACGGAATCCTTTCATTTGACGAATAGAGTTTGAAGACAAAATCGTTTTGGGAAAACCAGCAGCATGTCTCATACCGATCTCTCCAGCAACAAAGGCGTCGACTCTTCAGCACCACGCTCTCCCGCATCTCGCATCGTATCTCCCAGGCCAACCATATGGGGCCGCACCCGCTCGAGGACGAACCAGCTCCAAGGCAACAATCCAACTGACCGAGAAGCCATGGGCGCTACACGTGTCGCTCCGACCAATGGCCTAGCCAATGGCGCTATCCCTCCGGAACGTGTAGCCGTAGGCGACAATCCAACGACCGCGAAGCCGTAGAAGCTACGCGCGTCGCTCAGACAAATGGGGTGCTAACGACACTACTCCTCCTGATCGCGCTTCTAACGGTGTCACCCCAACTGACCGCGCAGCCGCAGGCGCTACTGGACACACGCGTATAGACGTCACTATCAGTCAGGCCGCGCTCGATCAAGCTGTTCGAAGAACCCTGGACCGGATGAGCAGACAAGTCGTGCAAATGATGTCTCCAGGACGAACCGATCACTCAAGATGCCATAGGCCACAATCTTAAGCTTGACACGTGCGAGACGAAGACACGCTGGCACCACGTACTCCGTGAACTGAAAACAATACTCCGCGTGCTGAGCATAACCCTCCACGAGCTGAAGAAAACACTCTGCGAGCTGAACACACTACTCCGCGAGGAACGCACCACGTCAACAGAAGGTCTGACTTTCGTCCATCATCGTTTGACCCAATGGCGAGCAACCGAGAGTGCATTTTCAAACTGACCAAATGCTTGCGGATCAACGTGTTGGGCCGAATCAACCCGAGAGCGTAGAAAATCGCGCCCTACAGCAGGAACTTCATCAGATGCGAGCTCAGTTGAAGAAAACTACGTCGCAGATGCACCGCGTAACAAGCACAGCACCGGAGCTCGAGAGTGTGCTAGCAGAGGCGCGACGTTCGCCTTTCACTACAAGAGTATCAGACGTCAGAGTAAGACGCAACCCCGATACCAACAAGAGCAAGCCGATACCATACGACGGTAGGGGGATCCCACTGTCTTCCTTAAGTTGATGTCCATCCATATCGGTAGTTTGTACTTTTCACCAGAAGAGGAAGATGCGGAAAGTTGTCAACTGTTCGTCGAGAGCTTAACCGGTGAAGCGTTGAACTGGTTTTCAAATTCAATCGATGGCTATGAGACACTCACAACTGCCTTCCTTCAGCATCACCAATGCATAATGCATGTCCCTGCGTCGAATGCCAACTTATGGAGAATGCACCAGAAGCACAACGAGTCGCTGTGAACTTTCATGGCCAGAGTCAGAGGAGTCGTATCTCAGCTCGCCATCAGCGACGACGCTGCAATAGGAGCTCTAAAGAACGCGCTTGCCATCGAAACCAGGTTCAAGGAAGACCTAACAATTCTACCCGTCACATCCTTGGGCGAAGTCCTTGCACGCGCAAACCGATACATCGAGGTGGAGTAAGACGAAGGAAAAGAAAACCTCAATCAAACTGACGTTGTAGAGAAAGCACCCGAAAAAGCCCCGAGCTCAAAAAACAAAGCTGTGCAAGAGTACTATGAGCCTCGCCAGCATTACAACAAAGAATACGCCAAAGGCGAGAAAGGAAGGAAGGCAATGATGTTTGCTATCGATGGAAACGAGCAACAGCAAGGCAAGTGCTGGAATAAGTACGATCGTGAAACTGATGGCCCTACCTTCAAAGGCAAGCGAGGTTATTGAGAATTGCACAAATTTGGCGGACATTCCACAGAGGATTGTAAAACACTTCAATACCTTCTTCTTCACATCGATATAGAGCGAAAACGGAGAAAGGTTAACACGCATAAGGATAACCCGTACTGTTTAGCAGACCATCAACAACACGAGAGGCAGCGTGAAGAGGAGGCAGCAGCACAAAAGGAACGAGCACGAGCACAACATGACCGAGCACGAGAAATCGCTCGCCTGCATCTCCCCCAAAGAGAACACGATGAACCACCAGCTCCTCGCCGAAGGATCAACATTATTGTTGGCGGCTTATCAACATGCCGCGACTCTGTTCGATCAATCCAAGCTTACTGCCGCGAAGCAGAAGCAAAGCGTAGCTGGCCCTCCCATAGCAACATGTTTAAGCGGTCTTCCGAACCAATTACGTTTACTGAGGAGGACGCGCGCAAAGCTAGTCTGAACAACGATCCACTCATCGTAGAATTGGTAATTAGGGAAAGCTCGGTGACAAGAATTCTTATTGACATTGGAACCTCGGTCAACGTCATATTCAAGGATGTACTGATTCAAATGGAGATTGATCGCCGCAACACGACACATGAAACACAGCCTCTAACAGGATTCGATGGAGATACTATAATGACAGTTGGAACCATATCACTTCCAATTTATGTTGGCGGCACGATGCAATGTTTAAACTTTGCAATCGTGGATAAACCCATTGTTTACAACGTCATTCTTGGAACACCATGGCTCCATAAGATGCGTGTTGTAGCCTCCACTTACCACCAGTGCGTCAAGTTTCCAAATGCATACGACATGGTTACGCTACGCGGAGATCCTCTGATGGCATGAACTTGCTTCATTATTGAGAAGAAGATGTGAAACACAAGGGCATTTGTGATCGCCGAATCACAACCTCCACGAGATGCACGCACCCCGCCCCCAAAAGAATCCGTCATCCAAGTCAATGTAGATTTGTCTGTTCCTAAGCGCTGTGTCGGGATAGGTGTTGAGCTACCAATCATTCTAAGGGACGAACTCGTTCAGTTCTTACGAAAAAATGCAACCACGTTCGCCTGGTCGATAGAACATATGACCGAGATTGATCATGGCATTACCATCCACGAACTGAACGTCGATCCAACTTATAAGCCCGTTAAGCAAAAGCGTCGAAAGCTCGGCGCGGAATGAACAACTGCAGTCAATTACGAGGTACGGAAGCTACTTGATGCAGGATCAATTACTAAAGTTCGATATCCAGACTGGCTAAGTAACCCGGTCGTGGTGAAGAAGAAGAGTGGTACATGGAGAGTGTGCGTCGACTTCACAGACCTGAACAAGGCTTGTCCAAAAAACAGTTTTCCTCTTCCGCGCATTGATCAGCTAGTCAAAGCCACAGCTGGAAACGAACTGGTATCTTTCATGGACGCGTTCTCGGGCTACAACCAGATAATGATGCACAAGGACGACCGAGAGAAGACTGCATTCATTACCGAGCAAGGCACTTTCTGTTACAGGGTCATGCCTTTTGGGCTGAAAAACACAGGAGCAACATATCAGCGCCTGGTAAACCGGATGTTTGCAAGTCAACTTGGTTGAACCATGGAGGTCTACATCGACAATATGTTCGTCAAATCAGCTCAGGCCAAAGACCATGTCACACACCTAAAACAGTGTTTCGAGATACTCAACAAGTATAGCATGAAACTGAACCCGGCGAAATGCACATTTGGCGTTACTTCCGGTGAATTTTTGGGGTATCTCATTACGAAGCGCGGGATAGAAGCAAATGCGAAGCAGATTTCAGCGATTATGCAACGAGACACGAACACATGGATGCCTATCTCAAAGTCGTTCGCGACTTATCCCAGAAGTTTGAGTTCTTCGAGCTCGTCAAGATTCCACGAAGCGACAATGCTCCAGCTGATGCGCTCGAAACGCTTGCTTCCACATCAGACCCCGATCTCCGCCGAATAATACCTATGGAGAGCATCGATCGCCCAAGCATCAACGTCAATTCGCTGTCCCTTGCTCCTGTCACATTCCCTGAAGTCGAGTCCTTAGCACACGTACCGGGAGGTTCGAACAACGTCTTCGCAGTACCCACGGAAGCTCCCACAACATCACCTGCCCTGGTTTTACCACGACCAGCTCAAACTCCTAATACTTCCGCCGACGACGATTGGCAAACTGAAATTATCGCCTACATCACTGATGGGATAAACCCAAAGGATAAGTGGGAAGCTCGACGATTGTTCGCTAAATGCGCCAAGTACACGATGTTGGATGGCAACTTATTCCGTCATGATGCTAATGGCGCCCTCCTCGTCTGCATCAACAAAAAGGATGTCAACGACATCATGCGCAAAGTGCACGAAGGAGCCGAAGGAAACCATTCGGGCGGACGCGCTTTGGAATCCAAATCCGTCGCAATGGTCATTTCTGACCAACTATGATCGCCAATTGTACCGCATCCGCAGCCAAGTGTGAAAAGTGTCAACGCCACGCACCATTCATCCATTCTCCCACTGAACAATTGCGAACAACCTCACCACCATACCCCTTCATGCGATGGGTGATGGATATTGTCGGGCCGCTAAAACCATCTAACCTAAAGAAGTATCTCCTGATCATGGCGGATTACTTTACCAAATGGGTTGAAGCAGAATAATATGTCTCACTTGAAGCCAATGAAGTCCAGAATTTTGTTTGGAAGAACATCATATGCAGACATGGACTTCCATACGAAATCGTATGCGACAACGGCGCCCAATTCATCTCCCTAAGCTTCGAAGGATTTTGCGTCGGTTGGCGGATACGCCTGAGTAAGTCAACGCCAGGATACCCTCAAGGCAATGGACAAACGGAGGCCACCAACAAAACCATAATCACTGGGATCAGGAAACGGCTCGACGCCAAGAAGGGTCTATGGGCTGACGAACTCGACGGCGTCCTTCGGTCTCATCGCACTGCACTGCGCACATCAACTGGACGAACCCCATTCTCACTCGCATACGGCATGGAAGAACTCACTCTAGCCGACGTAGGAATACCAACTCTCTGACGTTCTATGCTTGTTCACGATCCAGAGCTGAACGACAAAATGCTGTGTGACCAACTCCTATTCATCGAAGAAGAGCGCGACCAAGCACTACTACGGATTCAGAACTATCAGCAAGCCGCTGCGAAATTCTACAACAAGAACGAAACACTCTCGAGCGATCTATCGACTCTTATTCTGACGCCCTGGCCAGACGGACAGCTCTAAAACGCTCTCTGCATGGGTGCAGTGGTGAAATAATCCACGTCCTTACTTCGGTAGGATATTTTAAGCCCAGCCCAGACTCGCAAAGCTAGCAGGAACCAGAGTGAGTAAGCCGAGATCCTGACTCGCACACCCGCAATTCTTGCAGCATTTACAAGGTATGCCGGTCACGCGTCCCGCACCTAAAATAGTACGACAAGTCCGTCTTGTTTACTCGAGACGTTTCGGGGAACAACATATCCAGAGTAAGCCAGGATACGTCCTGCACTACAAAATATGCCCTGTAAACAACGAAAACGTCGCATCTCTATTCTACGCAATAATCAATCTTTGCGCGGCAAAAGCAGCTTCATCCTAATGAAGGAAACAAAAATTGGCAATAATCAAGTTCATAAATCAAAAGCAACCAAGTTTGCAAATATCCAAAGGAAAAGTACAAAAGCAATGATTAAGAAAATCCAAAAGGAAAAACAACAAGCAATAATACGAGGACATCACTCGTTAGCAGCATCACCAGCGCCTTTGTCGACAGACTCTGGAAACGGCTCTAGATCAGCGTCAGGAAGCGGCGGCACCACAATCCCGTTAACCTTCGCTTCAAACTCTGCCTGGCTAGTTGCGAGACGCTCTATCCTACTCTCAGGAATCGTGGTTCCCTTGCCAATCAACTTCTGAAGACATTGCCTCGTCCCGGTCACTTGGCTGAGAACGATCAAATGAGGTTGTCTCTCACGCATTGCAGTCAAGTGTGTCCTCATACGCTCAATACGCTACCAATGTGCCCTGATCTCAACAGCAGCCTTTGCACGCTCTTCCTCCCCGCGATCATCTCGCGCTTTCTGAGACGCGCTGTCTCAGAATTGAGCTTCCTCCGAGACTCCTTACGCGAAGCCGTCAACTCCTTGACAAGCGCCTCACCATCCTTGCTCGATTTCTCGGCCTGAACCAACGTTTGCCGGACAAGCAAGGTCTCCCTTCTAGCCGCATGCACCTTGTCCTCGTAGTCGCCAACAAGGCAGTTCGTCCAGCTCATCGCTTAAGTGATCGAGAAAAATAGTTGGATTACGACTAAGCAATATGCACATTAAAACGAACTGTAGGATGAAACCCTAACCTGAAACTGCCGACGAACACCCTCCTCCTACATGGTCGGACAAGCCAAATCACCAGGAGCAAGAAGCGGAACGAAGTCACCATGAATCTTGCTGGCAAGATCTCTCACGTCGTAGCGAAAGGAAAATGAGTTATCAACCCTCACACGAACTTCCTCCGCGTGATGAGGACGCCTAGAACTTCCTCCAACATCACTCCGAGGACTCGAGCGAGACGACCTCTTCCGAGAACGATCACCACCAGCAGCTGGCGCACGGGGCACGGAAGAAGGCTTCTTCGCAGCACGAGCTGCTGCAACCTCAGTGGAACGAGTCTTACGACCAGGCTCACCCTCGGGAGTCAAATTCCAAGCAGAAGGACAAATCGTGTCTGGGTCTTCACATGAAATCTTGTTTATTCCACGAAGAAAACCCGCCTCCGCCAACCATGAATGTTACTCTCCTAGTCGTGTTAGATCGTAAGGCATGGCATACAGCGAGCACTGCATGGTCCCGTACTGTCGAGCATAGGTCTCGTAACGAGCTCGAAGAGGTCACAATTGATCGAGATTCCCTTCTTGAAATCGGTTATCGTGAGTCCCACTGCATTACGGATGGTGGAGATTGACAGCTGCGAGAATGCAATTTTCCGACAGGCGCAGTAACTCGTCAAGAATTCTGGAATCGGGAACCATAGGCCACATTCGGTAAAGAAGTCCTCGTAAACGCATAGGTGACCTTCTGGGCAGTCCCACAGACGTTCGTTGGCACTCGGCAGTGCAAGCTGCAGGTTTTGTGGCATCACGTAGAGATCAAACATGCGGGCTAGGAAAACATCAGTGCTCAGGGTCCTTCCATCGTCACGGAAGACACGTTCTCCGCCTTTTGTATGATCGTTACAACGTCTCGGAACCCCGCTACCTACGACAGTCCGAGCCGGTGCGTTCTTCGTACGCTAACACCTTCCCTCGTCGTTGACTTGAAGGATGTGGGATCAAAATAAGGTCCTGAGCCTCTATAGGAAACATGACGTCGAGCTCCCGAACATCTTCTTCTGTCAAATCCGCCAGATCTGTTACGACACCTCTTCCCTCCGACGGTTCCCACCAGGAAGGATAACTCGTCTCGAGTTCGTCTAGATCTCTCTCTAGCGCACGATACTTTTCATCTCCAAATTCCTCCGGAACGTCACCATAGACATCATCTCCTAAAGCCATTGTGCGAGACCTTGCAAAACCAACCAAGCAACCGGACAATATTGGAGCAACAAACCACGTCAGAAACATCATATTACTCAAGACTGATCGATCACACCAGAATTGTGTGCGCGCCACTACCCTCAAGTTTCAGCTCAACAACTCCCGAATCCACAACAAGAAAGCTCGTCGGTTTCGGACTAGCAACATCAATCTCAACAAGCTCCGTTTTTGTCACATTGACATCGTACTCATCACCTTGACTTCGCAAACACGCCAATTCCCAAAGCACGCGAATCTCGTCGAATCGAGCTCGCCATATACTCGTACACAAACCCATCATCATGCCAAAACTTGGTTTGGCCTCGGTCAAAGTCTCGCCAATATCAGTACCGCCATTCTCGAGTCATCCACTCTAGTACGTCGCAAACACCCAACGAACTTGCCGCCTGCGAGATGTAAGCTTGCCGACTCGTGACTCTCGCTACGATCAAGTACGCTATGCTTTGATCTCGCAAAGTCTCGACCACACCACCAACTCGCTTCCACGAATCTCGACCTCGCCACCTCGTTTCCACAAAAGTCAATCTCACCACCGAAGGTCAATCTCGCCTTTGCCTTCGCCACCGAAAGTGCAGCCCGCCATCTCACCACCAAGACAGCCATCTCGCCAATCTCACCATCTCGCCAATCTCGCCATCTCGCCACCAAGACAGCCATCTCGCCAATCTCGCCACCTTGCCACCAAGACAGCCATCTCGCCACCAAGACAACCATCTCGTCAATCTCGCCATCTCGCAGCTCTCATCCTCGCCACCTCGACTCCGCCATCCCCATCCCGCTGACACGTTCATCTCGCCGTTTCACCATCTCGCTAATGCGACGCAGTTATGCGTATCTCGCGGGACCACCATCAACCTCAGCCACCAAGTCGCTGAGAAATCTCCATAAATCTTCACCTTGCCATCACCGTACGGATCCCATCTCGCCAACGTCCACGCGCAGCAACACAAACGCATACAGAATCTTGGACTCGTACACGAACTCGCTCCACACCAACCACGATCAGGGCATCTCGCCGCAACGAGTGGAGATGGCACCAAGGTGCGATGGTGGTGGCCGAGATCCGGCGGCATAGAACGGAGTTTGCATGATGGAGGCGGTTCTGGGTGGCGGCGTCCTAGCGGCGAGAATGAAGCCGCGGTTTGACAAGAAATCCTAGCCACCCGAAAGAGCGGCGGGAACTGATGACGGCGTGAGGAAGTTGGATCCAGCGGCAAGAAAGCGCTGCTGGCAAAATAAACCGGCCGGTTCGTGCGGCGTGGACACGGCGTGACAATCTCGGCGGAGAGACCATGGCCCTTACAAGCCAAAATCAAAAAAAAGTAAAAGAAGAAGATAAGGGAGAAGGAGAGAAAATTACCTTGTGAAGGAGGAAGAGAAGTTGGAAGTAAAAGAAAAGTCAAGGAGATATATATATATATATGGGGGACCAGCGCGTTGACCGAGGTAAAAAGGAAAATCCTAGTTTGAAGCTATCTCTACCTCCTGCGCCTCGGGAAACATGCAGAACACGCAAAACTCTCGTTTAAAACCCGAGAGGCCTAGAAAAACGTGCGCAGGGCACTATTCGTTCTGGAACCTCCCGGATGCCTCGAAAAACGTGTGCAAGACACTATTCATCCCGGAACTTCCCGAACACCTCGAAAAACGTGCGCAACGCACTGTTCGTCCAAACATTTTCCGGAAGGCCATCAAACTCTCAAAGATCTTCTGTTCATTCTGCAAGACGGATCTAGAGACATGGAACTGTACCCGACGAGCTCAAGCATGCCATCGCACATCGGACTGGGGGGGACCATTGTTGGATATGGGTCTTGCCCCTAACAATCACAGAAGCCTAAACAGAAAACGTTAGAGAATTTTGGGCCTGAAGTCTTGGATCTGGCCCATCTGGCTGCAGAGGCAAAATCGTCATTTTACAGATTGAGAGAAGAAGCCCTAGGTCAATGGCCCACTATAAATACCAGAGGTCATTGTGAGAGCTGAGGATCCACTTTTTGGGCAATTACAGAAAGAAGAGCAATTATTTTGTATTAACTGCACTTAGCTCCTTAATTGTCATTTTCTGTAAACACTCTCTTCAACTCAACGTTAATAAAATGATCAATTCCGATTTATCCCCATTAATATTCGTATTATTTATATTATCCATTTCATACATCTAAGAGCTATTACTTATTCACGTATAGAATGGATGAACAAGACCGATGCCTGGTTTGGAACCCGTTGTTGAATCGGGCTAAATGGATTTCCACGGATAGGTCTATAAGTGGCAGATGGATGGGTTATGATGGTAGTAGACCCGAAAAAGTTTACAAGATTATTGGGATTTGGACTTCGTTTAAGCTTTCGCGCGGAGTTATTACGAGATTTGCAGTACTTCCCGATTTTGCAACCAATGCGTGGAAGGTTTTGAATCATACCCCTTTTGAGAAAGAGGAAACAATGGAAGAAGAATTGGAATCGTCCAGGGTCTTCCTGAATGGAAATGTGTACTGGACAGCTTATACTTATCCAGGAACTCGGTATTTCATCCAAATGCTCGATGTTTCAAAAGGGATAGAAAAGACCTTTTGTGTTCTACCGTGTACCGGGAGAAGAAGTACTACCCATAATCGCATCCTCTCCATTTACAATGTTACAGCAACACACAAGTACAAGAAATATTATGATTTGGGTGACAGAGAAGAAAATTGGTAATGGGGATGATGGAGACGATGTGGTGTGGATTAACTTCATGACTGTCTCAATACCTTACTTCCCCTTAGTAGTTGGTCACATGTCTACAAGTTACTTTGTCGACAATAACATCTGTGGAAAGAGCTTCGTTCTGTGTTGTCCTAGCAAGAAACCTAGAAGTGCTTGGGTCTATATTGTGAGGGGAGATATGTGCAAAAAGATTAAGATACATGGAGTGGTATCTAAGTTTCAGTCCTCTGTCTATGTTCCCAGTTTGATCACAATTCCTTGAAAGACTTTGGCTGTACCAAGAATTTTGTTTCTTTACAAGTTTGATTCTATTTTTATTTAACTTCATGTAGTTTGCTTTGTTATGAATCACCTCTTTTCCCTTTTGAAGTCGTTCTCATTGGTTCATATATGTATGTAATTAAGTCTGTCCTAAAAACGTTGAACTCAAGCTAGAACCACAATTTGTTTGGCCTAATTCGGTTAATTAATTCGTTTTGTTTAAAATCTAGTTCGTTTATACATTTATCGGTTCAGAAGAAGAGACCACCAATAGGTTGTGCAGAAAACATTGAAGACTCTTACGACTTACGAGTGTAATGCCATGAAGTGGCTCTGCTTTCAAGGCGGTCCACGGTTTCAAGAGGGATGCCAGAGAATTCTGTGGGACTCAAGTTTTTCAATCAATTCATGCACTTTGATCTTCTCCGGTTCTCCCTTGTTTGTGTACGGTGTACCCAAAACCTTGATGATTTCAACAAGCTGATCTACTCCACTTTCGCCAGGAAACAGAGGCTGCATAACAAGTCCATTAGAGCACGAACAACAACTACGAGGTTGACAAAAATAGAATACCAAGAACAAAAACCATATAACTAATGCTAAAATAGTGCTTCACTCTGTCCAAGAAGCAGTTCAGACATCGTGGACCATGTGTCTACTGCAGCAGTTGTGTACTCGGTGGTTCCAAAGTTGAGCTCTGAGGCACAGAGATAGTATCTTGAACTGTTGAACAAATGTAAGAAATATTACAGGACATATTTTAGGCATAGACTAGAACAGTGGCTTTAAAATTCTTGTGCCAGAAAAAGAACAGTGGCATGCATAGACCTTGCTCGAAAAAGAAATCAAACAAAAGTAGCATACAGAAACGAAGTGAGGTGTGTCACCAACTCTTTTTCAACGAAAAAACAAATGGAACTTAGTCACTTACTACTACTAACGTTTGGGGCTTACAATCAAACCACAGCAGTTTGGGGAAATACAGAGCTTCTTAAAAAAAAAGAAAAAGAACCAAAAACTGAGGAAATGTTGTCAAAAACGAATGTAAAAATAATTGGAAGAAAATATCAAAAACCATGAGAAAGAAGGGTAATGTAGCCAGCTTTAACTTTAGATAATTTTGGTTTATTATTATTATTCTTCCCTTTTTTATATATATTTGATAAGGCCCGCGTTATTACGCGGATAAAATTTTTTAAAAAAATTATTGAAAATGTTTTAAGTAGTAATAGACTCGTTTTTAGATTTTATCTTGTAACATTTTAATATTGAATATGAACTTCTCATATTTTTAATACTCTCTCAGTTCTATTATATAAGAGTTTGAAGGCTTTTTGCATTATTTTAGAATATTTTCTCAAATTTCTATGTACAATTTTTATTAATATAACAATTTATGACTATTTGAACTATGCAATATATTTTTCGGGAAAACGATCTATTTTCCCACAAAAAGTATCACATCAAGTTAGATAGAGCTCAATCTTTGATCAACAGAAGAAAATCATTATGTTCTTTTTTTTTTTCTTTTAATTTGTTTTAATTAATTTATTCGGTTTAAATTAGGTTATATTTGTTTTATTATTTTATTTAGTTGGTTCAGTAAATAGTAAACCGAGCACAACCGATGTTTGTGGGTATATAGGTGAAAACTATGTTTCAAAGGAGATATAGATCTTGAACTATGGAGTATGAGAGATATAGATTGAGAAATATTTTCTAGGAGATATATAGCACATAGTAATAGATTGAGCTATATCTCGCTTGATATGATATTCTCTTGGAGAAATATATCGTTTTACGTATATTTTCTTATTGGTTGAAGTTTTATAAATGACATAATATTTATTGTTTATTAATCTTTTTGTTTTTATCCAAAAACTCTTATAGGACATGGAGTACCATTTAAATATATATAACATTGTAATAAACCATATTTTAAGTTTAATTATACATTTCATCTTAATGCATAGAACTAAATATTTTATATCAAACACAATTAATAAATCATATCAAGTCTATGTCTTAGTAAGAATTGAAAATAGAAATAAAAATTAACAAAATATAATTCGCAATAAAACTGAATCAACATATTTAAGATATATTTTTATAAGTACTAATTTTAACTCATTTCATAATCAATTTTAAATAAGTGAAAGTTACAAAATAAAAACATATATAAAGATATATAGACATTACCATCAAATTAGTGAAGATTCATTCCTATAAATTATAATATATTTTGTATTATCTTATGTTTTAACATATGCATTACAAAAATACATGTGTTCAAATTATAAAATCAAACATAAAAAATATGAATAATAATCTTGAATCATTTTTTAAAAAATGATACATATTAATATTTGATTTTTTTAATCTAAAATAAATTTCATCGTTAGAGATTCAGTTTAGTAATCACATTTAACTATTTATTTCATCGTAAAACCATAATTCACTTCTTCATGTATTAGAATTAGAATTTTAATAAAAAAAACTAATATGAGCATCATATGAGATAATATGTATATTGGTTAGTATTTTAAATTTAACAAAAAATAATCAGTAATAAATCAGTTAACATCCACAAAAAATTTGAAAATCCAAAAATATCATAAATATTATTCTATTATATGTCGTAATTTTATAAGTAATCCTTTTGTCAGTTTTTATCAATTAACCAAAAATTCATTCTTACAAACTCAGTTTTTCTATTTTTCTTTCAGGTTTCTCATATTACTACATGCATTAAAATCTTTAAAATTAAACATGTAAAACTATACTAATACACATCATGTATTGAATTTTTTTTTTTAAGTTCATTACTCTTCCCAATATTGTTTATAGAATCGCGCCGTAAGTCCATCAGGACCAGGTGCTCTGTCATCGCCAATGAAGGATAAAGCCTCCTTAATTTCCTCACTTGAGAACTCACGAGTGAGTTCATCATTCATTGTTTGCGTCACTTTGGTAGGGAAATCCCCAATATCAATCGGAGAGACAGGAACTCTGCTTGAAGTATAAGCCTTCATGAAATAGTCTTGAGCCAGGCCTCCAATTTCGACTTCACCTGAGTGAACAACATTGGAATCATCCTTCATACTGATTAGATGATTTTTTGCATATCTTGTTTTTGTGCTAGAATGAAAAACGCTGTGTTCCGATCTCCTAGGTGCATCCATCTATTTCGACTTTTATTTTTCCAATAATATTCTTCATCACGGTAGGCCTTATAGAGTTGATGTTGAAGCCGGGGGATTGATTGTCTATGGATTCTGTTAAGACTACTCATCGCTTGATCAATAGCTTTTGAAAGATAGTCTATTTGTTTTGCAGAGTTGATATTGACAGAGTGTTTTTTCCTAGCCATCGCTTGACGACATGAGTTAATTTGATCACAGATGGTATAATATTCCTTTTTTTACAAGCATTCCAACCTGCTTCGACAACTTTATCAAACTGGTCTATCTCTATCAATCGTTTGTCAAAATGGAAAGGCTTTGTAGTATTTAATTGGGGAGGGTATAGACGTGTGTATAGAGGTTTATGATCTGAGCCATTAAATTCCAGAAATTCGACCTCTGCATTTGAGAAAAGCCCATTCCATTCAGAGTTTACTATCACCCTATCCAAGAAAGCTTTGATGGTGTGATTTCTTCTTTCCCCTACCCATGAAAATCTATCTCCACGTGACTTTAAATCCTTTAAGTCACAACCATATAACATCTGCCTAAACTTTCTAAAGCTCCACTCTTCTCTATTTGGACCCCCTAAACTTTAGATCAGATCAATTGGTGACAACTTGTCTGTGGGAAGGTTGTTAAAGGGTGAGGGACCAGGGTTCAAGGAACGCCTGATGCACCAATAACCTACTAGTGGATTGGGATATCCACAGTGATGGGTTAGGATCGATGCTCTGCAGGGCCAGCCTAAGGAGACAATGGGGTCCACGAACGGGTTGTCACATATCTTTACGACTGTTTTGGGATTAACTGTAGAGTTTGGGTTTAGCGACGGATTAAGGACGACGTATTAGTCCCAAAATGGTTGAGAAGTCTGTTTTAGTGTAGTAGCAGTTGAGTCGCAAATTAGTCATTTATTATTGCGACTAAGTTAAGACTCTGGTTTTGTAGTTGCTAAGGAGTTCGTTTTTAGTTACTATTGTGCCACTAAGATTGAAGCTTTTGTAATTTGGATTAGTCGCGAAGTTGTTACATTTTTTGAATTGGTTTAGTCACAAAATATTCACATTTTTTAAATTGTTTTAGTCGCAAATCAGTAACGTTTTAGCAATCCTAAATCTGATTAATTTGGGAATTTCAAATGCTAATAATCAAAAGGAAAGATGATTTAAAGTACCACACAAGCAAACTTATCATCCTAAACATCCAAGAAGCAGTATTCAAAAGCAAGTTCATAATTAAAGAAAAGGAAATTAAAAGTTCAGTTGGAAGAAGTATTAGAGGTAGGGGAATTGGCAGCTGGTCTAGTGCCTCCATCGTTGGATTGTGCAGCTGGACTGGAGGCTGTTGTGGTGCCTCCATCGGTGGTGGGTTGTGCGGTGGTTGCAGGTGCGGTAGCTGGTTAGGTGGCTGAAAGAAGAGAACCCATAAAAGTTGCGAATTCAGGATTTTTTTCTTTCATGAAGATGAGAAGCTTTTTGATCTCAGCTTGAGACTCTCGAAGTTCCTGATCACGTCGTGCATTCTCAAAATCTACTTCAGAAATCTTGCGCCGAAGTTGATCTTGAAGCTCCGCAAGAGTTGATGTAGAAGAGGCTGCATAACTCTCTTTCCTTTTTCCTTTCTTTAGTGTCTCAACAAATGATCCAAGGCCAAATGGGTTGCCTTTTGTATCTGTTTGAGTACACTAAACCAAAAAATAAACATTTACTAGTCAGCACAAACCAGAAAACGAAATGCAGAATCAACATCAAATATTCTAGGTTCCTAAGCATAGCTCATTAAACAATTTTAAAGAAAACCAAGAGACTGTTAAGCGCAGAATCAACATCAATCATCATTCCCATTAAGAAACCCAAATTGACAAAGAAAAATCACACACAAAAGACATAAACTAAATACTTGAAGGAAACACTTCAACCAGTGTGGACCATCATCGTCCGTTTCAGATTGTCTCTATTCTATGGTCTTCTCATAAGCATCAACAACTTGTTTGGCTTTTTGATCCACAAATGTACCATCTAGCCGAGTGTGAGTTTTAAGAAACACTTCAACCAGTGATACATGACGCCCCAACTCTTCCTCCTACAATGAGAGTGAAACACATTACATCATGGACAAATTAGAAAAACTTTGAGATAAAGTGGATGGAAAGAGAAGTCGTACTGTTTCTTGATGAATTTGTACATATGATTTCTGACTAGCTAAGTGTTTGTGCACTCCAAGACCTCCACGAGTAGAGTTTCTACAGTGGGAAGCATTCTCACTCCTCTCAATGGCATCAGGGGTGTTCCAATATTCACATAATCGGCCATATTTTACCACCCCTCTTAGCTTGACTGACAATTCCTTTCATCCTTTTCTTGGCTATTGTTAAGAAACCTTCTTTAACGAGCTCAGTAATCCCAACATCCCAATTATACTTCCGCTACAATCCCACAAAACATTTTAGTTAGCAACAATACAAATTCATATATATAGAGTACATAAATAAGAGGAGTGTCAAAAATATTATTTGAATTATCGTAAATGTCCTGAAATATCGCTCTTGAATGTGTTGTGGAGTAACCTTCCAGCTGTAGTAAGGCCCATCAAACTTCCTCCTAAAGATTCCAGCAATGACTTGAGACATCTTTCCTTTGTGCCGGTTAAACCTGTTACATTAACTGAGTAAGTCTACTTGGAAATATGAACCTATAACCTATTGAAACGATTAAATATCAACAAAAACCGATTACTGAACATGATCAAACTATTGAACATCAAACAACAACCGATTAGTGAACCTATTACCGCAAACTAGTGAAAACATTCATGCATTGACCTACACTTATAGACACTTATCACATTCATGTATACTTTAAACTAAACTTACAAAAGGAGAGAGTTTTATACCAAAGAGTTTTGACTCTAGGGATCGGATGCTCAGATAGGAGTGGAAGATGTTCTCGGCCTAGAAGAGCTAGCAAACCATCCAACAGATCTTGGTAGTGGTCGACATTTGGATTGGGTTTTGTTGCTCCTCGTCCTCTTCTTCTTCGCCATTATCTTCCTCCGGAACATGCTCCAATTGAGGTTGAGGTTGAGGACGAGGAACAGGAAGAGGCAGTTGTTGAGGAATCAGAGGCGGTGTAAGTATCCTCTGCAGTGGAGGTGTACTCAAATCTGGATTTGTCCTCGACGGTGGATCTGAAGTCGGCGATGGACTCCTTATCGGCGGTGGAAACTGTGAAGGACGACTTTGATGTGAATGAGTTGCAGACTGTCTCGCCGAGTGTGTCCATTCAGAAGGGTTCGACGAATGAGACGAGGATCTGTGACCATTGAAGGTTCGAACACTGGTTCTAAAACTCGAAATCGATTTGGGGGAAGAAGAAGAGGGCAACAATATCTTTAGTTCCCTCTAATTAACCATGTGGGGTTATAGTTTAGCCCTGGTTGACATTTCCGTCATTAGAGTTAACAGTCGTTATGTCGTAAGTATAGATCTACCGTTATTAAAAAATGAAGGTTTTTAAGATAACGAAAATTAAACCAGGTATTTTTTGGGAAATTTAATAACTAGAGGAATTAAACGGCCAAAAAAAATTTAGATGGCGTATTTTTCGGCTGATGTCTTTGGCGGCTCGACATTTCTTATACGCTCATGTAAGACCTGTTCACCCGTCAAATATTGCGGTGGATAGTCGTTCAATGCGTGTTTACCTTTCAGAAAGTTTTTTTTATCCTTTCGCATTGGATGATTAGCAGGAAGAAATCTCTTGTGGCAATCAAATCAACATGTCTTCCTACCGGCTGGCAATTGAAATGCATTTGCATCGTCCATACAAATTGGGCAAGCTAATCTTCTGTGTGTTGTCAATCCTGACAACATGCCATATGCTGGGAAATCGTTGATAGTCCACAAAAGGACTTCCTTAAGGTTGAAATTTTGATCTAAGGACACATCATATGCCTCCACTCCATTATACCATAAATCTGTTAATTCATCGATCAATGGTTGGAGAAAAACGTGGATGATTCGGTCCTGAATTCAAAATCGTCAGAAACAAATACTCTGTGTTCATGCACATCCCAGGAGGCAAGTTGTATGGAGTCAATATCACTGGCCAAAACGAATGGTGTTTCGACATCCCAAAAGGATTGAAACCATCTGTACATAATGCAAGATAAACATTATGCGGTTCTACTGCAAATGAGGGATGCAATTGCTGAAAATTCTTCCACTCAGCCGCATCTGAAGGATGACACATTAATCCCTCCTCAGAGCTATGCTCAGCATGCCATCTCATATAAGCTGCAATACATTCTCTTCAGCCTTTCCGCAATCAGTAAATACCACATCTTACTGAATGGTATTCTTGTTCTTCCTTCACTATCCTTATACCGTGGTTTTCCGCAGAACTTGCAATGCTCCAACTTCTCATCATCTTTCCAAAAGAGCATACAGTTATCTATACATACATCATATGTATGACACGGTAATCCTAGATTTCGCATCAAAGTCTCCGTCTCATAGTATGAACCGGTTGCCTGATTACCCTCTGGTAAATACTCCGTAAACAATCTTGTCCATGAATCCATACAATTTTCTGACAAATTGTAGTCAACCTTATTGTTCTTGAACCGAGCTGCCAACGATAACAACGACTGCCCTTCCCGACATCCATCATACAGTAGAGTGTTTGCATCAGCTAACATATCATAAACCGTTTTGCTTCTGGGGTGGGTTGTTCATGAACATGATCATTTCCACTTTCATGTTCATGATACCGTTATATGGTATAGAACCATGAAATGCATCATTCACCATCCCAACATATACATTCTCCCTATCAAATCCTATTGGTTCACTAGCACTAGCATAATCTGTATTATTAGCATAATGACTACTAGTTCCTTCCCCAACAACATCATAGTCTTCACCATGTTCATACCATACATAATAGTTAGGCATAAACCCCCTACTTAGCACATGATTCGAAACTGAGGCAGCTTTCAGTGACTTCGAATTGTGACAAACTACACAAGGGCAGTAAAACCTACCACTGCTATTTTGTGCATGGCTACTGGCAAAATTAATGAACTCTTCCACACCCGCCAAATAATCCAATGAGATATGATTAGTGATGGATCGATCCGATTGTACATCCATGCTCTTGATGGATTATTCCACAATATTTTTTTTTCTTTCTCTCTTGTTTTTTTTCCTTTCGTTTTTTTTTTCTTTCTCACGTTTTTTGTCTCTTTGGAATCGATGTAAATGAAGGAAGAAGTGGTGGCATATATATAAGAGAAATTTTGCGACTCTTTTGCGACTATTATAGAAAGAGTCACAAAACTTCAGTACACCTAACACAATTTTGCACGTTTTTTGCCGACATGATGCGACTCTTTTGCGATCGTTTTCATAGGAGTCCCAAAAGTTGAGTACATCTAGCATCCACATTCTCAACGTTTTTTGCCGACATGCAGCAAGGACTTTGCTACTAAATGATAATCGAAAAGTCGTTGCAAATAAGTCTCTATTTTGCGACTTATTTGCGACTATTCTGATGGACTAAAATGACAGTTGCAAAGTAGTCACAAAATGCATCTTGTTTTGCAACGAAATAATATCAGTCACCAAAGAGTATGTATGTGGTCGCAAAAGTGAGATGTCTTTGTGACTGTGTTGTTTCGTCGTAAATTTGCGACGTTTTTCCTTCTGTATTTTATATGGTCGTTAATAAGTATTAAAACAGTTGCAAAAACGTCACACATTTTTGCGACTAAACAATCAGTCACAAACAGTAGTCGCAAATGGCTTGTTTTCTTGTAGTGAAACAGGGGCATATAAAAAACGAAGACATACTCATATGTATAGACGTAGATGTGGAATAGGTGATGAATACCACGGGAACAAAATGGTAGGCCATTGATTAGGATGGAGTGCGTCAAGCAAGCAATTATCCTCTTCATTCACAATAAGCTCTCTATCAATCCTGATCATCTTTTTGCTTTCGCTACTCAGCCTCTTGGGTATCTTTCTCTCTGATTCTATTTATATGTAATTAATTCGATGTTGTTGCCTCTTCAATCAATTTTGCGGGGGTTCTCTTGATTTTTGTGTATGCTCCTTGAATTTTGACTTTTTTAGCTGAGAAATTTGGAATTTATCATTTTTATTGCAGAGAAATTTCAAGTCAGTTAGATGTTAAGATGAATAAGGCTTATATAGTTATGGGGAAAAAATCTTAAAAATACCCCATTTATTTTTTATTTGGAAGTTTAATACCTCATATTATTTTATTGGAATAAAAATACTTCATTTAATTACAGTTGGACAAAAATACATAATCTTTGTATTATTAGTAGATTCATACCTCTCACTTAACATCCGTTAACGGGTATGACGGATTCATTTAATTAACGGGTTCTACCTCAAACCACATGCGGGTTCGATCCACATCAAAAGCAGATTTTTTTTTAACCCTCGTGTCTCACCGGTGATGATGAATCAAAAGAAAATGTATGAGCAACAACATCTTTAATCCGCTTTGCACTGGACTGTCTGTTAAACTACACTAGAAGCTACTTCGCCGATCTCCTTACTCCTTGCGTTCGCCGCATCGTATACCTAGACTCTGATCCGCCGCGTCATATACCTAGACTTCAACCTGATCCTCGCCAACGACATGGATAAACTCGCCACCACAGATCTTGGCCGCGACTCAGTCCTCGCGGCACCAGAGTACTACTGCAACGAAGATGTTGTTGCTCATCACCGGCGCGATACAAGAAAGAGGTAAAACCAAAAAAAAAAAAATACAAAAATCTACTTTTGATGTAGATCGAACCCGCATGTGGTGTGAGGTATAATCCAACCATTACCACGACACCTCGCTAACATAATTTTTATTGTAACTAAATATATAATATATATCTAGTAAGACTTTAATTAAAACTTTTAACTCCATCGTATGATTCTGTTATACTTGTTAACAGATGTTAAGTCAGAGGTATGAATCTACCAATAATACAAAAATTAAGTATTTTTTGGCCAAGAAAATAATATGAGGTATTAAACTTCTAAATAAAAAATAAATGGAGTATTATTAAGCTTTTTTCCGTATAGTTATGTTTCTTTGAGAATTTGCATTTGCTTGTGAGTTTTTCTCTTCTTCTTATCTTCTTCTTAGAGGATGTAACTGAAACTGTTTGGTCTGCTTCCTTTTTTGCTTTTGTTGGTCTCTCAATAGTTATGTTTCTTGGAGATTTTGCTAACTTTTTTGCTTTTGTTGGTTTCTCAGAAGTAGATTGTAATTTTGCGATAGTGGCAACTTTTTGGTGAGTACTTAAACATCATATGATTCATTTTGTTTATATCCTAGAAATCCTCAATCTTTACATTATCGAAGCTTTGATTTTCTCACCTTCATAATGGTGTTCTTGTACTGTTTGTAGTCTTTAAAGGATGTTGAAACTATCACATTTGATGCTTAACCTAAGCTCCACTAGTGAATGTTGTTTGTGAAAAGAATTGGTTCATCAAACTTTTGATTAAATCTTCTCTTCACACTCTTCTTTCTGCTTTTTGTTTTCATTTGAACTGAACTTGAGGTCTTTTATGTTTCAGCTTAAAAATGATTTCACCAATGCTGAATCTGCTGTTGCTTCCTTAAGAAGATTGTCAGCTAATAAAACCTCTAGTCGAACTGATATCAATCTCTTTATTCAATTATGGAAGAAAAGTTCTGTGGTTTTTTTTGTCAAAGATCTGATCAAATGGGTCTAATGTGTTGCAGGTGGCTCTTTCCGGTGGAATGCTTTTCATTATTTTTGGCATCCAGTCATTTCTTACTCCTGTTGATGTTTCGTACCTCCATGTGGTATTCAATTAGTTGCAACTAAAATAGTCTTGGCAATAACATTCATTTTTATACTCCTTTTAAGTTTTCCCCATTTCTTGAAACTGCAGGTTTCTTGGATTTGAATGCTTTTATGGCAAGATGAAGCTGCAGGTTGCTACCTAACAATTGCTTAGATACATTTTTTTTTTTTTTTTTGAATAAAATGTAAAATTTATTCGAAAAAAATATCTTTTTACATCAGCAATGATCTAAACTTGTGATTTTAATGGTTCAAAGAAACATTTGAATGAATTTAAGAGTTAGTCTGCAGAGTATCTTGAGGACAACCACCGTGTCATGGCAGCTGCGTATTTGCCCTTGCCTTGCCTTGTGATTGTCGTATAAGGGTTCTCTGGTCAATTAAAGACACTACAACACCAGGATCTTGGATGTGGAGAAAAATACTAAAGTATCGCCATATAGCCTCAGATTTTATCAAATATGAGGTCCGAAGTGGTCGGAACATCTCATTTTGGTATGATAACTGGTCGACATTGGGATGCCTCTTAGATGTCACAGGTCAACGTGGCTGTATCGACCTGGGAATACCTTTACACGCAACAGTGGCAGACGCTTTAACGCATCGACAAAGAAGACACAGGGTGGATCATTTGAACAACATCGAAGGTATTCTGGCTGAGATACGTTGATGCAGAGGTGGAAGATTCATTACGACATTCTGTGGAAGGGTAAAGGTGGAAGATTCATTGCGACATTCACCACCATGGAGACGTGAGAACATATACCACAATCTCGAGGAATTAAAGATTGGACAAAGGGGGTTTGGTTTGCACAAGCAACGCCAAAATACTCTTTCGTTGTTTGGTTCGCAGCCTTGAATAAACTAACCACTGGCGATAGAATGCAAGCATGGGGTGGCAACGTTAACACGTCTTGTGTCCTCTGTTTAGACCCGACTGAAACACGGGATCATCTTCTCTTCTCCTGCCCGTTCTCCACGGAAATATGGACAGGTCTTACGCGCAAACTCCTCACCACCCGGTTTTCAACCTCCTGGAGTGACAACTTATCTCTCATCACTGATGCGATGCTGAGCTCTGTCACACTTTTCCTCCTGCGTTACGCTTTTCAGGCCACAATCTATACCATCTGGAGAGAACGAAATAGTAGGCGACACGGTGACACTCCAATCTCAGCTCCTCTGCTTCTCAAAACATTAGACAGACACATAAGGGACAGATTGCTAAGCGTCTACACACAATGCTTAGATACATTAATAATAGTGATTACAGAATCAGAAAGATTCATATGTAACACCATTTGACTTCAACAAAGTTTTGTTTAACAAAAATTAATATTTAAATGATTGAGCAACTTCTTTGGAGTACTCTAGTGGAAAAATGATTTTGTTTAAGTTGTAAGTAGGTTGTTTTAATTAGTTTAGTATTAATTAAATCATTAGTTTATATTTGAGAAACTCTAGAGAGTTGCTCAGTGGACATGGTCTTAGTACTTTTCTAATATATATTTAAGACATGGAACACTTTACATCAAAAGATTTGATCAAGGACATATATCAAATTATATATATTTGAATTGTTGTACCTATAGCGGTTTAAAATTGAAAGTTGAGGAAGTGGCCAACCATTTGGAAGTTGAGTGTTTGGGTCTCTTAGACCTCTTCCATCGCATATGTCTTTAGTACCTTTTTAATATATTATTTAAGACATATTAGGAAAGAGAAGAAGATAATGTCTTTTATGAGACTCTAAAGATATCATTTACGACCCTTTCAAACTTATGTGTCATTTTCTATTAATTTCAAATTTATTATCTAATTGAAGACACTCTCATATCTATCACTGATATATCACTGATAGAGATACTCTTAGCTCATCAAAAGTCGAGTAGATACATACAAGCTTCCACCTATCAGAACACTTTTGGATACAAGCTTCCACCTATCAGACATCTTTATAAATGGGTTTAAAACTTCCGATGTATATGCATAGCCTAGCTCGGTTGCTTAAACCCTGCAGGCGTCCATGTTATAAGAGTATTTATCATCTAAGTTTTTAACCTCAAATTTTTACAAGTAAAGAACAATGTCTTATATGTATGCATACAGAGAATCAAGGAAAAAAAATAAAGATTAAATCTAGAGAATAATCACCTAATAAGTTTAGAATTTGTCATAGTTGATGTCATTAATTTTACCATTCTTGAAAATATGCTTTAATTATACCAAATATTTTTTTGGTTCAATATATAAGTTTTAAGAAAATAAAATAAAAAATCCATAACATAAAAAATTAATAACAAACATAAAGAGAGAAGTAAAAAACGATGAAAAACCAAAAATTCTATAATATAAAGTATAATGAAAATTGTGTGACGAGATTATGATACAAGAATATACATAGTTTCTAAAAATCAAAGACATAAACAATACGAAGGAAATATCAAAACCATGAAAAAAAATCCAAATAACACTGAGAGAATAGAAAAAGATAGAAGTGATGAGATAAATCGTGATATAACTTGTGGAAATAAAAGTGAAAAAGTAACCTCAAAATAGGACTCTTCACTAGAATCACAACAAGGTGATGACCTTTTTACACAAATTTCATAGTTGAATGTATTCTGATTGTTTCCATGTTCAAAAAATCTGAAGGTTGCACCCTCGACTAAAAAACATCAATCAAGAATTCAGGATGTTATTTAAGTTGCTAGAGAATACCAGTTCGTGTAACCATATTAGATATACATTAGAGCATTGCCATTGATAATACTCTGAAAATAAACTTTCAGATTATATTTTAATGTTATAATATTATTTAATTTATATTTTATTTGTTTTTAAAAAATCAACCAATCAAATGAAGACATATAATGTAAAGGATGTCTTAGAGTATCTACATAAATTTTAGCATAGACCTGAGGTCTCTTTCTCCCTCCAACTTTTTTTTTTTTTTTTTTGTTTTTTATTGTCTTGACACTCACATTAGTATGACCAATGGCCATGCTCTTACGGTAAGTGTCATTGTCAAGATGAATCTTAAAAAAAGAAAGTAATTAGAAACCATAATATAGGAAGCAAAATATTTTAGATTGTTATAAAAGCATGGCAAATAAAATGCTTAACAACTTTTAAATGTTTTTAAAGCCTTAAAAACCATCACCAATCAAAGCCTTAATCGTTGAATATCATTATTTTTGTACCTTTGTACACTAAATGAGTTATATTGATGTTTTTTTTATGTAACTATCCTTTTGTCATTTAACATCATTACACTATATATATCCAATTTTTCTATCTATCTCAAAGCTTCTCCAACGGTGGATTTAGCAAAGGTTTTTATTACAGATTGTGATTAAAAATAAATCAGAACTAATAAAAAAGATAAGAGTTGTCTCTTATTTAACAAGCTTAAGAGTTACCTCTTAACAAATACGTGTCAGCATATCTTTCACTTGTTTTTTAATATAAAAACAAATTTTTTTTCCCCTTTCTCTTCCTCTTCCTCTTCCTCTTCTCTCTTTCTCGATCGCGATACTCCCAACCCAAAACAAAGAGACTTTTTTTTTTGACAAAATCAGAACCTGGCAATCGAAGGTTTTGATTAACCAATCGCTAATCGGAGGTTTTGACTAATCAATCGGAAATCAGAGATTTTGATTAACCAATCGGAACGACATATGGGAAAGCGTTGAGTCTTCTCCACCAGGCATGATTGTAATTAGGGTAATCTATTTGTAGAATGTGCTCAAAGTCTCTGTTTTATTCTCTTACCTCCCTCTGTTTTCTGTTTTATTGCTCTGTTTCTCTTTATTCGCATGAAAGAAAGATGACAACGTTGTTGTTGTTTTTTTTTTTTTTGTTAACGTGGTGAGAGAACGAAACAGAGAAATTAGTGGAATTGATGTCTTTACAATTCTATTAAAACTCTCTTAAAGTGTTGCAAAATATAACTGTTAGAATTAACGAGAATGATTTGAAAGTTTAGAATGCTTGAAAATCTATCGTTTATGTCTTCAAAATTATTCAATCAAATGGTTTTAGAGGTGTTGGTAAGGCTGTGAAGTATGTTGCATTTGTAGTTGATATAGATTGTAATGGTGGCTTTTAAAAAGTGAACTAGGATATAACTTATCTGTTTTTGTTTCAGTTTTAGTTATGATCATCCTCTTGTAATCATTTATAAGTCTATAAATGTCGAGAAAGCAAGTATCTTTGCTTTTTAATTAGTTGTTTTTGTTGCTTTGCAGATCACTTGTTACTGAGTTTTACTAAAAACAAAGGATGCTTTGTGTTTCAGGAGCTTAATCGATTCACCTAGAGGCTTCTGCAAAAGCGGAGCTAGCTGCAGATTCGTCCATAGTGATGGAGGAGCCGATTTAGTTTGCTCTCCAAGCAGAATCGAGCTTCTTATGTCTAATTCGGTTCCTCCTAGACTTGCTCATCACTTCATGACTTACATGGAGAAAGGCAAATTCCCTGACAAATACAGGTACTATACTAGTAGTATTAACTCTCATACTTAGTTGTGATTGTTCCATGAATCCTTGTGTTTAAGTCCCTTTTTATCCGTTTGTGTAGAATTAACCAAACAACGGAACGAGAATTGTTATGAGTTCTTGTTATGGGTGTATATTTCATATATCTCAACTCATTAAAAATGTGATCACTGATCCGTTTCTCTCAACCTCTCTTTTATATTGTTTCTTGTGATCAGTTTGGTAAGGGAGACCATGGTAGACTTGTGATCAGTTTGGTCGGGTCAACAAATGGCAACAACTAGAGAATTCAAGCAGGTTAGTTTCCTTTTTTACTTAATTTTGTTTAATTCACTGCTTCCAACTACCAAATAACTAAACCGGTCTTGTCAGATTAGGTAAGCAGTAAGTCTTGTATTGATTGTGTTGTGTTGGTTGGTTGTTCAATGGTTGTGTTTATGGGGTGTGTTCAATGCTTTGTAGTTGAAGTGGAAATTTACTTTCTCATTGATTGATACTAACACAAACCAAATCGTTTTTAACCAAACCCTCACATTGATTGCTACTAACACGACCCTTTAGCAATATCTTCCCTTCTACTTCTAACACGCACAGAAAAAAAAACGATATGGATTCATATGGTTCCATGAATCCATATACTAACTCTCCTGGCTTCATGGATCTCCTACATAGTCAAGGAGAAACCCACAGTCTGGACTCCAATCCATACGACAATGTTTCACCAAGTATTGAGGTTGGTGCATCACAAGTCCCTATTTTTAGTAGCCAATACGCTGGTGCTTCAAGTCAAGTTGAAATGACACAACCCGAGCGTAGATCAAGAATTACATGGACCCCAGCAGATGATGTTCTGCTCATCAGTGCATGGCTTAACACAAGCAAGGATCCAGTAATTTCAAATCAGCAAAAGCGTGGAACCTTTTGGTCACAGATTGCAAAGTAATATGCAGTAAGTCTGAAGGCTGCAGGTCGACCACATAGAGCAGCAAGTCATTGTAAGCAGAGGTGGGGGAAGATAAATGATATATTTTGCAAGTTTGTTGGATGCTATGAGGCTGCCACAAAGCAGAAATAGAGTGGACAAAATGAGGATGATGTTCTGAAGCTGGCATATGAAATCTACTTCAATGACCACAAGGTGAAGTTCACCTTGGAGCATGCTTGGCGAGAGCTTAGGTATGATCAGAAATGGTGTGCTTCTTCATCTACTAAACCCGCTGGAACCCCAAAAAGAAGAAAATGCCAAGATGGTTCTGCACAGTCCTCAAGCTCGATGCCACAAGACCATGGAGCCGATGAATGTATGACTCGACCCCCTGGTGTTAAGGCGTCGAAGGGAAAATCCAAAAGGAATGTTGAGTCGACCGTTGAGGGAGAAGGGAAGGCTTTCTTAGAGTTTCAGGTCAGCAAAGTTCAGAGGATGCTTGAGCTAAAGCAACAAGACTATGCTTTGAAAGAGTTGGATTTTGCTTTAAAAGAGAAGCATAGCAAGCATGTCATGCTTGAAAACCTTCTTACAAAAAAGGAACAACTTAGTGAAGCAGAAGTTGCTTTAAAAGACAAGCTTATTAATGACATGTTGTCAAGGAATTCAGTTTGAGAGTTTATGTTCTATGAGTTTGAATTTCACCATGTTTATGTAATATTTGAATGTTTCTTTTGTATGTCTTTGAATATGTTTTGTATGAGTAATGACATGTTTATGTTGTATGAGTAATGGCATGTTTGTTTCCCGTGACAAACCCTTCAAGATAAGTGTGAATTATTTGTTTTTTTGGCTATATGTAACTATGCTATCCCCTGAGAACGAGTTGTACTAGTTCTCCTTTTGTTATTTACTTAGCCACACCACTACTTTTTTACAAGTTTTGTTTTTTCCCTCCTTATACCACATACTTCAATCTCTTATTTCTTCTCCCCGTGACAATTGCAATGTTTATGGACCACAGATTTGCAATGTTTGTAGACCACAAAGTTTTCTATAAAACTGGCATAGTTTGGCACAACAAATTTCACAACCATTTTGCTTTTACAAATCAAACACATTCAATATTTTCTTTCACTTTTACAAATCAAACACTCTCCTAAAAATGGCATCATCTTCCCATGATCATATAGATGATACCATTGATGAATGCATTGATAATGTATGCGATCAAATTTACGATCAAGCGATGGAAAATATTTTAAGTTACAATGGTGGTCATCAAGAAGCAACGAAGCCAAAGAAAAAGCAAGCACATGTTAAAAGAAATCGTGAAGAAGGACACAACCGCTTGTGGAATGATTATTTTTGTGAAAATGCAACATACTCTCCACGAATATTTTGTCGTCGTTTTAGAATGAACAAGCCCTTGTTCATGCGCATTGTTGATCGACTCTCAAGTGAAATGTCATTCTTTCAACAAAGACGAGATGCTACTGGAAGGTTTGGTCTCTCTCCAATACAGAAGTGTACATCGGCAATTCATATGATGGCATATGGAAGTGCAGCTGACGCGCAAGATGAATACATTCACCTTGCTGAAACCACTGCGATTTCATGCTTGGAAAATTTTGTTCAAGGAATCATAAATTTTTTTGGAGATGAGTACCTAAGGAGACCCACACCAGCGGATCTTCAACGACTACTCGATATTGGAGAGGTGCGCGGATTTCCCGGGATGATAGGAAGCATCGACTGTATGCATTGGGAGTGGAAGAATTGCCCAACCGCATGGAAAGGTCAATATACACGTGGATCTGGAAAGCCAACCATCGTTTTAGAGGCTGTAGCGTCACAAGATCTCTGGATATGGCACGCGTTTTTTGGACCTCCAGGTACATTAAACGATATCAATGTTCTTGATCGCTCACCAGTTTTTGACGATATTTTACAAGGTCGTGCTCCTAAGGTGAATTATACTGTCAACGGGCACCAGTATAAATTGGCCTACTATCTCACCGATGGGATTTATCCAAAATAGGATACTTTTATCCAATCTATTCCCCTTCCACAAACTCCAAAGGCATCCTTATTTGCTACATATCAAGAAGCTGTTCGTAAAGATGTTGAACGTGCTTTTGGAGTCTTGCAAGCTCGATTCCATATAGTAAAAAACCCGGCTCTCATCCATGATAAAGAAAAAGTTGGAAAGATAATGAGAGCGTGTATCATACTACACAATATGATAGTAGAAGATGAACGTGATGGGTACACGCAGTTTAATGTTGCAGAATTCGAACAAACACAATCAAACCGAACTTCACATGTGGACTACACACTTCCTACTGCGAGGCTTTCAAACATCACCGAGATGATGATCACGCGAAATGAAGTTCATGATAAAAGAACAAATGAACGCTTGCATGATGATTTGATTGAACATATATGGCAAAAGTTTGACACAAATCAAGGTTACAATCAGGATTACAACTAATCTATTATCCCATTTATGATTTGTATTCCTATTTTTACTATGCTTTTATAATTTGTAAGTTTTAAAATTAATGTTTAAAAATTTATGAAATGCTATTATTTCTTATTTTTATACAATTTAAAATATTTAAACATTCAAATTAATTATGTTTTACTTAAAATATTTTCATTTCATAAATAATATTTTTTTCAAAATTAAGAACCCCAATAAGAACTTCACCATTGGAGGAGCAAAATTTTAATTACCCAATTACAAGTTCTTACTTTCATAAAGTACAAAATCTATTCTTAAAAAATTTAAAAACCACACAATAACAACCTTACCGTTGGAGAAGCTCTCACATATTTTATATTACATAAATAGTAAAACTCATCTATTTCTCAAATTATAAATAGAAAAAATGTACTAACTTATTAAGTTTTTAAAATATACTATTTTGCAAACACATTCTTGTTTAAATGGTGGGTTTTGCTGCTTCGTTCAGGGGGTTAGCTGGAGATCCCTTCAGATCCTAGAAGGTAAATGCGGGTTATGGTTTCTAGAGTTTGGCTTAAGCAACTAGATTCTATGAGATCGATGCAATTTGTTTCCTCCGGACCGGATTGAATGGCTCTTTGTTTGGAGATAGAGGACATCGTCAGATCTGGAAGTGGGGGTTAGCTCTGAGTGTGGTTTGCTTGGTAGGCATGGGACCACCACCATAGATCCTGTTGTCGGTGGTTTGGACAAACCAAGATTTTTAGTCCGGGTCAGGTGAGGCACTGAAGTGGAACCAGAGCCGGATTACAGATTCTTCTGGTAATGGTTTCACTTCACGATCTCTGCCGCAAAGGAGTAGTACTCCCATTCACCAGAATTACTATTCGAACTACTGTTTCATGTCTTTCAGCAGGAGAAGATCCCAATTCTTTGATGAGCTTTTGTTTTTGTTATTTCTATTTTGTTTGCTTAACATTGTATGGACCAAGGCTTTGTCAAATTTTGAAATTGGAAAGACCCATTAATAAGAACTGTTTGGTTTTAAAAAAAAAACATGAGATGGAAGATAAATACAATCCAGTTTAATAAAATTAACAATTTTTTTTTCCACAAAATAGAGCTTTTATTTCATTTAAGAAGAGTCAATACAAATGGCATGCCGAAGCCGAATCGGTAACGATACAGAGTCAGAAAAAGAAACATTGTCTACACAACCAAACCTTGCTAAGTTATGAGCAGCAGAATTACATTCTCTCCTTGTAAAGAGAAAATAAATTGAATCAAAACGTGATTTCCAATATTGTATGTCATGAAGAAAGTTTGCCAAGGATCTATTGTTCTGATGACCATTTAAAATGTTGATGAGATTCACGCTATCACCTTCGAAGATAATATTTGAGTAACCTCTGTTCCAAGACTGTTGCAGTGCTAGCAGTAGAGCTTTTGTCTCTGCTTCAAGAGGAGATTCAGCATAACCAAGGATGGAGGAACCCCAAGAGAGAGGTAACCCTATATGATTTCGAATTATCCAACCACCAATGGTTTGATGTGTGTTCCTATCAAAAGCAGCATCAAAGTTACATTTTACCGAAGAAGACGGTGGCGCTTTCCATTGATGTGTTTGTGGATGTGGATCTTGTATAATCTCCTGATGCACTTTAATATCTATCCATTCTTGAACTTCAGATTGGGCTTGTAGAACTGTTTTTGATGCACTCTCTCTGTAATTGTTGACAACAGTATTGTTTCTGGCCTTCCAAATTCTCCAAACTAACCAAAATGGTAATAGAGCTAAGGCGACTAGGAATATCTTGTCGTTTTGAAAAGACAACTAAATTCAAGATGTTGTCCTCTGCGTTGTCAGACAATTGATTTAAATTTAGAGCAGGGGTGTTTGAAAATTGCCAAGCAGATATAGCAAAGGGGCATGTGAATAGAGCATGATTAATTGCCTCTTCTTCTAATATGCATCTCGAGCATATTGGATCAATATTCATACCACGTGAACGAAGTCTTGTGGTTTTAGGCAGGGCTAATGAGATTGTCCGCCATAGAAAATGCTTGATTTTTGGCATTATGTTAAGTCTCCAAAGCTTATTCTTTAATTCAACAGAGCCGTGTGGAATAGCATGATGAAGATTAGGTACGGTAGGATCATGTGTAAGCAGCCAATATCCTGATCTCACAGTATAGTCACCAGATAAAGTATAGTTCCAAATCAATTGATCATGTCTCTCATGTTTAGATAAATATGTGTTTTTTATGAAGTCTTGATCCTCAGGTACTACCAAAGATTGAAGTTTTGTAATGTTCCATGATCGGTTAGATTCGTGACAGGTAATTAGATCCTGAAGCAAAAATGGTTCTTCTTGTGGTGCTATAGTGGAAATAGGTCTTGGAGGATGAGTATTAACAACGTTGTCTATTCCAGCCTTGATTGTTTGTCCATCTCCTATAATGAAACATGTACCTTTTTTGAGGAGAGCTATACCCATAAGTAATGATGACCAGCCATAGGATTGGGTTCGTTTTGGTGTTGCTTCAAGTAATGATACATCTGGATAGTATCTAGCTTTCATAACACGAGCAAACAGTGAATCTGGAAATTGTATAAGGCGCCATGCCTGTTTTGCTAACAAAGCATCATTGAACTTATCTAGATCACGAAAACCAAGTCCCCCATCTTTCTTTGGGGTCTGTAATTTCTTCCAAGATATCCAAGGGATTTTATGAGAACTCCTTTCCCACCAAAAGTCCATTAGCAAAGATTCAAGATCAGATGTAACTCCTTTTAGTAGTTTGAAACACGACATATCATAAACTGGCATGCAGACTGCTACTGATTTCAGCATTACTTCTTTCCCTGCAGGACAGAGTTTTCTGCTAGTCCAATGGGAGGTTCTCTTTTTGACACGATCAATGATGTATTCGAACATTTCATTCTTTTTTCGTCCAAATTGTTCTGGCAGTCCAAGGTATTTGCCACCACCTCCTTGGTTTGGGATGTTTAAGATTGTCTTTAGTCTTTCTTGAGTAGAACCAAACACATTTGAACCAAAAGTAATCATAGATTTAGAGGTGTTGATTTTTTGGCCCGAGTAGTGTTCATAAACATCAAAGACATCTCGTAGAGCTTGGCAGTTTTTTCTATTCGCTTGACAGATTAAAAGGGAATCATCAGCGAATTGTAGATGTGTAATGCGAGGAACTCCATTGCCAATTTTCACACCCTTTATATCTCCATCCTTTGCATATGATTTCATCAGATGGCTTAATATGTCTGAGCATAGTATAAAGAGATATGGGGAAAGAGGGTCTCCTTGGCGGATTCCCCTTTCAGGCTGGATAAATCCATGAGGTGAACCGTTTATTAAGACAGAGTATGTAGTAGATCGTACAGCAGCCATAATCCAACCAATCCAACGATCACAAAAACCAAATAGTTTGAGAGTTGTTTCAAGGAAGTTCCACTCAATTCTATCATACGTCTTACTAACATCAGTTTTTACGGCCATGTATGTTTGTGAGACACGCTTACGGGATTTCAGAGCATGCATGACTTCATGAGCTATCAGTACATTATCTTGAATGATTCTACCTGGTATAAATGCAGCTTGTGAATCAGATACTATACTGTCTAGGTGAGGCTTGAGCCGTTTAACAACGCATTTTGAAATAATCTTTTATAAGACATTGCAGAGAGCAATCGGTCTATAGTCTGAAAGGGATTCAAGATTATCAATCTTCGGAATCAGGCATATATTTGTGTGATTGATACCTTGTGTCATAATAGAAGTTTTGAAAAAATCTTGTACCGCCCGAATCACATCTTCTCCTACAATTGACCAGCACCGTTTATAGAATCGTGCAGTTAGGCCGTCAGGTCCCGGAGCACGATCATCGCCAATTAAGCACACAGTGATATGTTACGGTTTTGACTCACTTTGACCCCGTTTATTTGATAGTTTTGTAGTTGTTTGAGTCCTTTTCAGGTTATAATAAGAGGCTAGGAAGCTAAAAGCAAGGATTGGAACAGCAGGAGCAATCGGAGCAGAGAGGAGTTGAATTGGAGCAGAAAAGCTGATTTTAGACCCAGGAGCACATGCTCCCGATTTCCGAGCACATGCTCCCAACTCTACGGTTTCATGACTACACGTGGCAAGCATCTAGGCGCCGATTCCCTGCCTAGTTCCCCTTATTTTAGGCGATCCTTTGTGAGAGAAAGAGGGCTGAGATCGTTTTTTTTAATAGGGAGATTTGAATTTGGAATCTTTCCTTATTTTTCTCTACTTGTCTGCTATTTAACCTAGGGTTTTTAGGAGATATAAGATACCTTTTCTTTTGTTTTTGAGCGACGCTTTTTGTGAGAGGGAGAAGAGCGGCTACCTTGTGAAGCATTCTCTGAACCCTTTTTATTTTTATGTCATTGAATTTCTCATCTTTTGCTATGATTCATTTCTCTATGTCTGAGTAGTTTTCTTTGCTAAATTAGGGGTTTCAAAAGGGGTTTCATGGGTTAGCAACAGAACTCAAATAGGGCTTTATATAATCGATTGTCTTCACTATTGTTGGACTTAATGCTTAGGTTGATTTGATCACCCAATCTATGATTCTAGGTTTATCTATTCATCAAAAGTGTAATAGGTTGCTAGAAAAGACATTAGTGGGCAAATTATCCTAGACCTGCGAAAGTTGATGTGTAGGTGATTTGTGAACTTATCATTCCTGTTCTTTAATGCTTGTCTGCGATTCTGGGCTCAAACGACAGTTTAGGGTTTATGGACCGCCGAGCATGTGCTCCGGATGTCTGAGCACGTGCTCCGCGTTTCCGCACAGAATCGATCAGATAGAGTTATTGATACCACGACAGTGGATCAGTTTATATTTATGTTTGAGTTCTAGACTGGTACTTAATTTATGCCCTGAATAGTTGTTTAGTTGCTATCTCTGAAATTCCCGAGAATTACCCCTGATCTAGTGTTTTGCTTATTGCCTTTTTATACCGTTTTAATCGCATTACTGTTACCAAACAAACCCAACTTTGAATTGTCTTAGCTTGAAATTGAACCAATAGAACCATAGAGTAAAACTTGGTCTTCGTGGGATTCGACCCCTAAGTACTACTTCTTTGCTGTGCACTTGCAGTAGGAAAATAGGGTTTAAAACGCTGTGTATCAAGTTTTTGGCGCCGTTGCCGGGGACCAAATTTTTACCTTACTGATTTGTCTTTCTGCTTCTTCTTTGCGTGTGTTTCAGGTGCATGTCAAGAAGATCTACAAGAAGAAACAACACCGAAGAACTAGTTGCTTTGTCAGCCGCAGAGCTCTCTTTGGCAGAAAGAACAAACCGCAAGAACAGAAAGTTTCAATCCGTCAACATGGGTGACAACAGAAACAATGAGGATATGGCTGCCGAGTTGCAGCAACTTTGACAACAGTTGGGGCAGTTGCTCCGTGCTCAACACGAAAGAGCCGCGCCGCCACAACCGTCCATTGGGGACAAGGACAACCCGCATGTGTTCTACACCAACCGAGCGGCGATTGTTCCTCCCACCATCCCGAGACAAGATTTTGAGATCAAGTCACAGATGATCTCTCTATTGAAGCAGCACCTATTTCACGGTCTCCCAGCTGAGATTCCGATGGACCACATCGAGAATTTTGAGGAGATATGTAGCACCACTGGTTCAAATGGGATACCGCCAGACTTTCTGAAGTGCAAGCTTTTTCCCTTCTCTCTTGCGGATAGAGCTTCACGTTGGCTGAAGTCATTGCCACCTGGGTCTCTGACATCATGGGAACAGTGTAGATCTGCGTTTCTGGACCATTTCTACACCAAGGCTAAGACCGCTGCCCTGAAGAACAAGATTTCATCGTTCCAACAGCACACTGGAGAAGCCTTCTGCGAGGCTTGGGAGAGGTACAAAGAGTACCGTAGAGAGTGTCCGCACCATGGATTCAGTGATGAACAGATTCTGGGCATTTTCTATGATGCGGACACTCTCTACGGTACTCTTTGTACCTCTCCCAAGCCTCGCAGAAATCCCCATCAATTCCAACGTGAAGCTCTCAGTTAACTGAGACTACGGAAACGTTCTCAACTCGGCCAGCAATGGGGATTTTATGACAAAGTCTAAGGAAGGAGCATATCAGTTGATTGAGAACCTAGCTGCAAGCTCCAGCAACAAGGCTCCTGAGTATGATAGGTCCGTGAAGGTCAACAGTGTCGATACGCAAAAGATTGACGAGTTGACAGCCAAGGTGAACCTTCTTCTGAAGGGGAGCCAGAAAACTGTCCATTTTGTCGATGAGACCGGAGACATGCCGCTAGCTCAGGAGATTTGTGATGGAGAGGATGAAACGATGGAGGTTAATTATGTGAGTGGGCAAGGTTTTTTTGCAGAACAGGGGTTTCAACCCGAACTACAGAAGCCATCCGAACTTGTCCTATAGAAGCACCAACGTGGAGAATCCTCAGGATCAGGTGTATCCGCAGCAAGGAGCTCAGAATCAGATGGGTTATCAGAAAACCTTCTCAAACAACTTCCAAGGCAAACAGTTTGTGCCCACTCAAAACCGTTTCCAAGGGGGGAACCAGCAGGCATATACAAGCGCTCAGCAAGCACCGCCTTTCACCAACCAGCAGTTGGGATCTTCACCTGCTAGCAGCTCTCAAGATGAGCTGAAAAACATGATGCAACAACTCTTGGTGAATCAACAAAAAGCTTCAGTGGAAATCAACGCTAAGGTCGATACCATGTACAATGACCTTAATGGGAAGTATGAGGCAGTAATGTCACATGTGAAGAAGCTTGATGTTCAGGTTGCACAGACTGCTGAAGCCGTGAAAAGAACTCCTGGGACTCTGCCCGGAAAAGGGGAAGCAAACCCGCGGAACGAGTATGTCAATGCGATTGAGCTAAGAGGAGGAAAGAAGTTACCCCCTAGAGATGCACCATCCGCTAGGCTTGACAAGGACAAGGGTATTGCTGAAGAATACCTTCCTCAACATGCTGCTGAGACTCCACCGTTGAGTCAAAAAGAAGCCGAAGCATCCGGCGAGCATGTGCTCCCACCCAGCGAGCACGTGCTCCCGACTCCCGATCAGACCGTTCCTACTGAGGTACCTCCTGCACGCGTGTACACCCCTAAGGTTCCTTACCCTGTTCCTCCTAAGAAATCTCGCAAGGATTTGGAGGATGCAAAGTGCAAGGAGATGTTGAGAGAATTGACGGTAAAACTGCCCCTAGCTGATGCTGTTCAGATGATACCTGCTTTGAAGAGATATGTGAAAGGGTTAGTTTCTGGGAGAGTGTTAGAGGAAGAGAACATGATGATGGTTTCAAGAGAGTGCAGTGTTGTGCTGCAAAACAAAGTGCTAAAGAAGAGAGATGATCCAGGGCGATTTGTCTTATCCGTGAGAATCGGTAAAACGATTTTTGTAAACTCCCTCTGTGATCTAGGTTCCAGTGTGAACCTTATGCCATATTCAGTGGCTAAAAGGCTGGGATACACGAAGTTCAAGTCTACACGGATTTTGTTAGTATTCGCGGATAGATCCACCAAGCGCCCCATAGGAGTGTTGGAGGATTTACATGTCCAGATAGGGGACACGCTTATACCAGCAGACTTTGTGGTTCTGGAACTTGAAGAAGAACCACGTGACCCCCTGATCTTAGGTAGATCATTCTTATGCACGGCTGGTGCGATTATAGATGTGCAAGGGGGAGCGATCGATCTCCAGCTGGGGGATATGATCGCAAGGTTTGAGATGAATAAGCTGCTCAAGAAACCTATGATAGATGGTCAGACTTTTGTGGTTGATGATGGTTCAGAGGTTGTGCATGAGGTTACCGATGAAGTTCTCACTCTCGACCTGTTGGAGGTTGCCTTGACAAAGGCAGAAGGTAAGTATGGATTCTTGAATGAGGAAGCTGATGGTTTTACACGCATTTTGGATGCAGGTACACGGTTCCAGCAACTGGTAGCTTACGCCAGCCTAGACGATGAGAACCAATCAGGGGAGGAATCCGCCGAGGGAGCACCTGCTCCGGATTCCGGAGCACATGCTCCGGTGAAGTCAGCGGACGGTCCTTGGAGCGAGTTAAGAGCTCCAAAGGTAGAGCTAAAACCACTTCCAGCCGGGCTAAGGTACGCGTTCCTAGGTCCTAACTCTACATACCCCGTGATAGTGAACTCTGAACTAAACAATGTAGAGACCGCTTTGCTCCGTTGTGAACTTTGGAAGTATAGAAATGCTCTAGGGTATTCACTAGATGACATCCCAGGAATCTCACCAGATCTTTTCATGCATAGGATACATCTAGAAGATGAATCAATGACTTCGGTAGAACATCAGAGGAGGTTGAACCCGAATCTAAAGGATGTTGTTAAGAAAGAGATAATGAAACTTCTAGATGCGGGTGTAATTTATGCTATTTCTGATAGTTCTTGGATTAGTCCAGTTCATGTAGTCCCTAAGAAAGGTGAAATTACAGTGGTTAAGAATGATAAGGATGAGTTGATTCCTACTAGGACAGTTACGGGACATCGCATGTGCATAGACTATAGAAAACTTAATGCTGCGACCCGTAAGGATCATTTTCCTTTGCCGTTTATTGATCAAATGCTTGAGAGATTGGCTAACCATCCTTACTACTGTTTCTTAGATGGCTATTCAGGTTTCTTTCAGATCCCAATCCATCCCGACGATCAAGAGAAGACCACATTCACATGTCCTTACGGCACCTTTGCTTACCGCAGAATGCCGTTTGGCTTGTGCAATGCACCAGCGACCTTCCAACGATGCATGATGTCCATTTTCACTGACCTGATTGAGGATATAATGGAAGTTTTCATGGACGATTTCTCCGTCTATGAGAGCTCCTTTTCCGTTTGTTTGTATAATTTGTGCAGGGTGTTGCAGCGGTGTGAAGACAAACATCTGGTGCTGAATTGGGAGAAATGCCACTTCATGGTCAGAGATGGGATAGTGCTGGGACACAAGATTTCTGAAAAGGGGATTGAGGTTGACAAAGCCAAGGTTGAGGTGATGATGAGTTTACAACCGCCGAATTCGGTAAAGGGATCCGCAGTTTCCTTGGCCACGCCGGTTTCTACAGACGGTTCATTAAGGATTTCTCCAAGATAGCAAGACCACTTACCCAGCTGTTGTGTAAGGAAGTGAAGTTTGATTTCGATTCTGCTTGCTTGGAGGCCTTTCACACGATCAAAGGAGCTTTGGTTAGCGCTCCGATTGTACAACCGCCAGATTGGGACCTTCCCTTTGAGGTCATGACTGATGCGAGTGATTATGCCGTGGGAGCAGTTCTGGGACAGAGAAAAGACAAGAAGCTGCATGTGATATACTATGCCAGCCGCACCTTGGATGAGGCTCAGTGCAAGTACGCTACAACCGAGAAAGAACTTTTAGCGGTTGTGTTTGCTTTTGAGAAGTTCCGATCATACCTTGTTGGTTCCAAAGTGGTTGTTCACACTGATCATGCAGCATTGAGGTATCTACTAACCAAGAAGGATGCAAAACCAAGGCTACTCCGTTGGATTTTGTTGCTTCAAGAGTTTGACTTGGAGATTAAAGACAAGAAGGGTATTGAGAACGGAGTTGCAGATCACTTGTCAAGAATGAGGATAGAAGAAGAGCTACCCTTGGATGATAGCCTTCCTGAAGAACATGTTTACTCGATCGGCACCTTTGATCCCGCCGAGCACATGCTCCGCCTGGGAGCACATGCTCCGAAAACCCCGTGCAAGGCAATCGACACCAACAAACAGCCGATTTTTCCTTGGTTTGGAGAGTATGCAAACTACCTAGCAGCAGAGAAAGAACCTACTGAGTTTGTGGGGAACAACAAGAAGAAGTTCCTAAAAGACATAAGGCGGTATTTTTGGGATGAGCCTTACCTCTATAGGCATTGCTCGGATGGTGTTTTCAGGAGGTGTGTGACTGAGGAGGAGGTTCCTGGAGTCTTGTTTCATTGCCATAGCTCACCCTATGCTGGACACTTTGCTACTTTCAAAACCGTGTCCAAAGATCTTCAAGCGGGTTATTGGTGGCCTACCATGTTCAGAGATGCGCAGCGGTTCGTGTCTACTTGCGACACATGTCAGAGACAAGGGAACATCAGCAGGAGGAATGAAATGCCTCAAAATTTCATCTTGGAGGTTGAGGTATTTGATGTTTGGGGAATTGACTTCATGGGACCTTTCCCGAACTCATTCGGCAATGAGTACATATTGGTGGCTGTAGATTACGTGTCCAAGTGGGTAGAAGCTTTGGCCAGCCCCAATAATGATGCAAAGACCGTGCTCAAGATGTTCAAGTCGGTTATTTTCCCACGGTTTGGTGTCCCACGGGTAGTCATTAGCGATGGTGGATCGCATTTCATTAACAAGGTCTTTGAGAGTCTTCTCAAGAAGAATGGAGTGAGGCACAAGGTCGCCACCCCCTACCACCCACAAACAAGCGGCCAAGTTGAGATCTCTAACCGGGAGATCAAGAGCATTTTGCAAAAAACAGTGAACACAACAAGGAAGGATTGGTCTCTGAAGCTAGATGAGGTTCTATGGGCTTATAGAACCGCCTACAAAACACCCCTGGGGACTACACCGTTTCACTTGGTCTATGGTAAGGCGTGTCACCTTCCTGTTGAGCTAGAGTACAAGGCTGCTTGGGCAGTGAAAATGCTGAACTTTGACACTAAGAGCGCCCATGAAAGGAGGAAGATGCAACTGCATGAGCTAGAGGAGATTAAGCACCTCGCCTATGAAAACTCAAAACTCTACAAGGAGCGTACCAAAGCCTACCATGACAAGAGGATCCTCACTAGTACCTTTGCTCCTAATGATCAAGTCTTGTTGTTCAACTCTAGGCTGAAACTGTTTCCCGGAAAGCTAAGATCACGATGGTCCGGACCCTTCACCATCAAGGAGGAGAATTTGTGGTGAATGGACAGAGGCTGAAACCATATCTTGCCGCCTCTGAGCACGCAAGGGGTGAAACCTTCGCCCTAGGCGACCCTCCTATTGCCTAAGGAGCTTTCGAGTCAAGCTAATGACTTAAAACAAGCGCTGGGTGGGAGGCAACCCACCAGGTATATATTGCTGAGTTTTTCTTTTTCTTTTTAGGATTTGTTTCTTCTCTTTTCGGTTTCAGGAATGTTGGAAGAAGATGCGGAGCACATGCTCGCAGGACGCGACCAACCCGATGCACATGCTCGGCGGTCCATACCGATACGGTGGCACTGACGGTAACCAGGGGAGCATTCGCCTCCCAGCTCCTGAGCTTACGCAGCTAGCCACGGTGGATGATCTGCGTTTCTCCCGCGCCCCACTGCTTCCGGGAGATGTTCCGCCTCCACCTACCCAGTTTGATCCACCACCAGCGGACTTTGCTAGCTCATCCCACCAACGCGAGGACAGCGTTCTACCATTCACATCATCCGATCCTCAGGGTGAGTTTGATCTCCCACTGATCTCTGATGAGCCCGATACCGCTGAGTACAGGAGATGGATGGTCGAGCCGTAGCAGAAGAACAACATCTTGATGCGGAGGATCCTGACGACACTATCTCGCGGTTGCTGCCACCACACCACCACCGCCGCCGACCCAAGCCCACCGGTGAGACCACCACGATGGAGGCGCCGCCTTGCCCGTTCGGAGAGCGAGAGCCCAGACGATTCCGACGCCTGATCGCGGTTACACACACCATCACTGTCCTATCCGCCTTATTTTCTTTTCATTTTTATTGTTACCTTTATTTTTCTTCTTGTCTAGATCTCTCTTTGGCTTATTTTCACACCGGAGACGGTCACCTATGACATTTGTTTTCTTTATTTTTCTTTTTATTGAGTCAGTTTGTCATGTGAGTCGAACCAAAACTTGTGGGAATTAGGACCGAAATCTGTGATGTTTTTAACCATTTGTGAGTTTGACCGTTTTTCCTAGTGACCATTGTTGCAGAACTAAGAGTACAGAGACGAGCTAATACCTCTTCACATTCGGACCCTTCTCCTGGCCAGAAAAGCTTCATCCCATTAAGGTTTCACCGGAAAGACTTAGACTCTACTTTATTGGAACCTAACCGGATTTAAATTCTTCTCGTTTTGGGCATTAGGATAGGAAACGTGTCACATATTCAGGACTTCTTATTCATTTTGCCAATCTTGCTGATCCTGAATAGCTAGCTCATTTTAAGTTAGTACCACCCCGAGCCTAACCTCCTTTCAAACCACTTGCACTTGTATTTTTGTTTTCTCATTCTGTGCAGCTATGTGCAAAACGGTCGGGGAGAGCAGGACTGACACAATCTCTAACTCTCTCTTGCTGGAGAACCAAAGAGGAAAAAGTCGGACGGACAGAGCACGTGCTCCAACCTAGCGAGCACCTGCTCTGAAATTACATAAATCCGAGTCCGCGAGTTGTTTTGAGCAGAGAGAGCCTAGGATACGGTCCGCATGCTCCAGGGGCAATATCAGAAGAAGATCCCCCATCATCCTTCTATCATCTAAAAAAAAAAAAAAAAAAAAAAAAAAAAAGAAAAAAAAAAAAAAAAAAAGAAGAAAAAAAAAAAGCGTTTAAGGATGATGGAAAGGGACCAGAGCTAGTGTTACACACCCCCGAGCATGCGTTGTACCCTGAGGAGAAAAGAGAGGCTGAGTTTGAGAAGATAAGAAGAGGAGAGTGATTAGAGGTTGTGGACATCAATGAGTCCACTCTCCCTTACCATTTTGTGCGATATCCTGCATCTCTTTTGAAGTAATGGTAACACCTAAACACTCTATAGCTCCACCATTAAAACAGCCTTTTATCTACCAAGCCTCGATTTCACTAGCTTAATGCCCTTAATGAGAAGCTCACGCCAATTTTAATTGAATGTAAAGAGTCTTTGTCTGGAAAGTTATCTTTTTCTGGGTTTGATTGCCAATTATGGTTCTGGTTTTGGAGATGTTTGCTGGAGAATTTTATCGGTATAGCTTGTTCTAACACATGTGGTCTGCAGGTCATGGTCTACTCACGGTTTCTGAGATTTTTGCGAGTTCCCACCTTGGCTCTCTTGGCGCTTGGTTTGAGTTTGTTTGAGGACAAACAAAGATCTAAGTCCGGGGGAGTTGATATGTTACGGTTTTGACTCACTTTGACCCCGTTTATTTGATAGTTTTATGTTGTTTGAGTCTTTTTCAGGTTATAATAAGAGGCTAGGAAGCTAAAAGCAAGGATTGGAACAGCAGGAGCAATCGGAGCAGAGAGGAGTTGAATTGGAGCAGAAAAGCTGATTTTAGACCCAGGAGCACATGCTCCCGATTTCCGAGCACATGCTCCCAACTCTACGGTTTCATGACGACACGTGGCAAGCATCTAGGCGCCGATTCCCTGCCTAATTCCCCTTATTTTAGGCGATCTTTTGTGAGAGAAAGAGGGCTGAGATCGTTTTTTTTAATAGGGAGATTTGAATTTGGAATCTTTCCTTATTTTTCTCTACTTGTATGCTATTTAACCTAGGGTTTTTAGGAGATATAAGATACCTTTTCTTTTGTTTTTGAGCGACGCTTTTTGTGAGAGGGAGAAGAGCGGCTACCTTGTGAAGCATTCTCTGAACCCTTTTTATTTTATGTCATTGAATTTCTCATCTTTTGCTATGATTCATTTCTCTATGTCTGAGTAGTTTTCTTTGCTAGATTAGGGGTTTCAAAAGGGGTTTCATGGGTTAGCAACAGAACTCAAATAGGGCTTTATATAATCTATTGTCTTCACTATTGTTGGACTTAATGCTTAGGTTGATTTGATCACCCAATCTATGATTCTAGGTTATATCTATTCATCAAAAGTGTAATAGGTTGCTAGAAAAGACATTAGTGGGCAAATTATCCTAGACCTGCGAAAGTTGATGTGTAGGTGATTTGTGAACTTATCATTCCTGTTCTTTAATGCTTGTCTGCGATTCTGGGCTCAAACGACAGTTTAGGGTTTATGGACCGTCGAGCATGTGCTCCGGATGTCTGAGCACGTGCTCCGCGTTTCCGCACAGAATCGATCAGATAGAGTTATTGATACCACGACAGTGGATCAGTTTATATTTATGTTTGAGTTCTAGACTGGTACTTAATCTATGCCCTGAATAGTTGTTTAGTTGTTATCTCTGAAATTCCCGAGAATTACCCCTGATCTAGTGTTTTGCTTATTGCCTTTTTATACCGTTTTAATCGCGTTAGTGTTACCAAACAAACCCAACTTTGAATTGTCTTAGCTTGAAATTGAACCAATAGAACCATAGAGTAAAACTTGGTCTTCGTGGGATTCGACCCCTAAGTACTACTTCTTTGCTGTGCACTTGCAGTAGGAAAATAAGGTTTAAAACTCTGTGTATCACACAGCGTCAAAAATCTCTTTGTCTGAAAACTCTTTAGTTAGAGCAGAGTTAATATTATTTGTGATTGTTGCCTCAAAATCAGCAAAATCATTTGGATCTACCGAATGACCATTAGGAGAAAACATTTTCGTGAAAAAGTCTTGTGCATGGTCTCCAATGTCCTTATCACCATAGATAAGGTTTTGCTCTGTATAAATGGAATTTATTCTGTTCTTAGATGATCTGATTTTTGCACAGGCATGAAAGTAGCTAGTGTTTTGGTCTCCCTCTTCTATTAATTGATTTCTGCTTTTCTGTCTCCAATGTTTTTCCTCGTCGTTGTAGGCTTTGGTAAGGGCTGTTTGAAGTTGTGGTACTCGTTGTCTCTCTATCTGTAGATTAGTTTCCATTGCCGAGTTCAGTTGAGAGTGTAATGCCTTGATACGCGTTTCTGCGTTCAGTTGTGATTTACTCCCTCCGTTTCAAAATATAAGATGTTTTAAAGGTTTTGGTTTGTTTCATAATATAAGATGTTTTCAACTTTCTAGGCAACTTTTAGATTAATTTCATATTTTTTTATTAGTTGTTTTATGCAGTTTTGTTTTTGATTGGTTAAACTTTTTAAAAATAGACATTCCTTATTATGTGTGCTTTTAGCCAAAACATCTTATATTTTGAAACGGATGGAGTATGTTTCAGGGCTGACATACTTCTCTGACAGTTAGCTATTCTCGAGGTAATTGAATTTTGTGTAGAATCACGCTGTTTATGCCACCCTTCTCGAACAGTTTCATCAAATGTAGGTAGTTCACATAGACGTTTATCAAAGAAGAATCCTCTGTTGCGAGTTTCTTTAATTACTTTTAAATGCAGGAATAATGGCCTATGGTCTGAGCTTGAGAAGTCCATGAATTCGAGCATCACATTTGGGAAGTTAGCTGCTCCAATGCTATTAATCATGCACCGGTCTAGACAACAACGAACTGTATGAGTGTATCGTTCCCCAACGCATGAAAATTTGTCTCCACTTGAATTAATGTCATCCAAGTCACAAGTTGATATCATGTGCTTAAAGTTTCTGAAAGTCCATTCATCCCTTATGGGACCACCTCTCTTTTCTTGGTTTGAGATTATTTCATTAAAATCCCCAATAAGGATCCAAGGATCTAAACGATGGTTTGAAATATTTTCAAGATAGTCCCATAGAAGATGATTTTCACTTTGTCTTGGATGACCATAAACACAAGATAAGTAGAAATTATTGTTTTTATAGGTTGCATAAACGTCAATGAGTATCTCATCCTTTGAAATCAGGGATAAGGACACATTGTTGTTCCACATAAGATCTAAACCACCACTCCTTCCAAGGGGGGGGGGGGGGGGGGGGGGGTTGAGTTATAATGTTAGAAAATCCTAAATCATCCTTAAGTTTACATACCATATCACACTTATTTAGAGTTTCTATGAGAAATAAAACATCACACTTAGTTAATTTACATAGTCGCTTAATAGTAGTAGACGTCAGCGGCGATCCAAGGCCATGACAGTTTCAGGACACCATCTTCATGGAGGATTTGGGGGTACCGGGCCCCCGCGCCTCCGCCGAAACCAATAGTGGTTGAACACGAGCCGACAGAACTTGCACTTTTTCCTTTTTGTCGGAGTTGGCTTAGAACCACCATCTCCTCTGCAGCATCAGCATTGTTGAAAGCAGTTTCAAACCTTACCCGCTTGCGCTTGAGAAAAATGAAATCTGGTGTAGCATTGTCAGAGTTTTCCTGAAGTAGATCCTCTTGTGCTTGTGAAATAGCAGTATCTCTCACATACTTGGAGTGAAGGTAACACACCCTTTTGGCTGTTAGTTCTGTATCTTCGAACATACTGGGGATCTCTGAGGAGAGAGTGGTGGTACGAACATTATCATGATAAGTTCCTTGCGGGGGTGGCATTTGCAAACCGGGGATAGGCACAGAAAGAGGCATAGAGTTAGTGATATCAACATCAGTCATGTTGTTTTCTCCATCAAAATGATCATCACCATCACTATCATCATCAGGCGCAAACTGGTTAGGGTCATCAAAGGTCAAGGGACACTCCTTGGCATCATGCTTCAAGAGACCACATTTGGTGCAGAAGTTGCGAAGTCTCTCAAAACGAAACTTGATTATGGTGTTTTCATTCGCCATAAACTGGACATTCTTTTGGAAACGAAGAGGGTTGTCTATGTTCCAGTCTATCTTAACCCTTACAGAACACACTTGGTTCAGAGGGTTGTCTATGTTCCAATCTATCTTAACCCTTACAGAACCCACTTGGTTCACATTTTCATCATAATCTACTTCGGTTACATAGCCTAGACTATTTCCAACCCTTCTAGCCATGACATTTGTTAAGTAGAGTATCGGAATACCTTGAATTTGAATCTAGAAAGGTATGATCTTCATGTCAGATTCAGTGATATTCGGGTACCATCGGTGAGTTGTGACCATCCAGTCATTGAAGAACCACGGACCGCGGCGAAGTACCACAGACCGCGGCGAAGTACCAAACTCATCATTTCTTCAGACCGGAAACGAAACTGTACTCTTCCTCCATCAATTATTCTGCCCACACATTCCTGTGTGAAACCCCATACTGATGCAGCGAGATATTTGGATAATTTCCAAATATCTATTATTGTTATCTTTTAATTTATTAATTATAATTATTATAGAATATTCTCTGTTTTAGGGTTTTTATGCTTTATTATATATAGCCTTCTTAGGCCTTCTATTGTATTCAGTTATTGATGAATTGATTAATCGAAAGATTTAAAGAGGTTTTGATAAACCACTGTGAAGAGTATTCACAAATCCAAGAGCTTTTGCGAAAGCCCTGAGAGGAGGACTCTGAAAACCTAGTTATCCGGTATTCTGAGGAATCAACGGATCTCTAGTTCTATCCCTATTAGCTTCCGCTACGTCACATACTCTAGGCATCTGACGGATGAGAGCCCGCAAATTTTGTTTGCGAAGGTTAACATGGGTGACAACCAGAGAAAAGCGATTGATAGCGGCCGCCCTTGTGACAAAATCTGATGGCATAATCAATTGGTGGCAACTTGTCATGTGGGAAAGTTGTTAAAGGGTGGGGACCAGGGTTCGAGGAACGCCTGGCGCACCAATAACCTACTATGGATTTGGATGAGTAGTTCCATTTGCCACAGTGAGGAGTTAGGATCGATGCCCTGCAGGTCCAGCTTGGGGTCCGTTGGGGCGGCTAGCAGTGAGACTAGTGGGGTCCGCGAGATGGGTTGTCATATAAAAATCCATTTTTATGTAACAACCTGTCCCGTGGACCCCACTAGCCTCACTGCTAGCTTGCCCTCATAGGCCCAAAGCTGGCCCTGCAGGGCATCGATCCTAACCCCTCACCGTGGAAAATGGAACTACTCATCCAAATCCACAGTAGGTTATTGGTGCGCCAGGCGTTCCTCGAACCTTGGTCCTCACCCTTTATCAACCTTCCCACAGGACAAGTTGCTACCAATTGATCGGATGAGTAGTTCCATTTGCCTCGGTGAGGGGTTAGGATCGATGCCCTGCAGGGCCAGCTTTGGGCCTATGGGGGCAAGCTAGCAGTGAGGCTAGTGGGGTCCAAGGGACGTGTTGTTACATAATCAATTGGTGACAACTTGTCATGTGGGAAGGTTGTTAAAGGGTGGGGACCAGGGTTTGAGGAACGCCTGGCGCACCAATAACCTATTGTGGATTTGGATGAGTAGTTCCATTTGCTACGGTGAGGGCTTAGGATCGATGCCTTGCAGGGCCAGATTTGGGCCTATGGGGGCAAGCTAGCAGTGAGGCTAGTGGGGTCCACATGATGGGTTGTCATATAAAAATCAATTTTTATGTAACAATCCGTCCTGTGGACCCCACTAGCCTCACTGCTAGCCCACTAGCCTCACTGCTAGCCGTCCCAACTGACCCCAAGCTGGCCCTGCAGGGCATCGATCATATTGTAGGCTCGAAGAGGATGTTCTAGGACTCCATGCCACACAAAATTGACTAACTCACATAATCAATCAGGACATGCAATCCCAACATCAATACAGAAACCTAGTGAACCCAAACCTAGAACCGTAAGGGCTCTGATACCAAACTGAAACGACCTGACCCGTTTTTTTTTTAATTAATTAATAATAATAAATACACTACAGCTAGTGGTCCCATACCCACTAGCCACCTAACCACAAACACAACCAACAGCGGAAATAACAGATACCAATAACCAATAAATAATCCAATAACCAATATTAATTCCAAGTCATAAACTAATGATCCAAACAGCATAAACCAGAGAACTAGCAATCCTAAACAACATTCTAGGACTCAACTCTAGCAACCTAACAGAAGCCAGACAACAAAGCGAACGACTAGAACATCCTCCTCTTCATTGCCTTGATTCCACGATCACACTTTGCCTTTACCTGCACCACAAACGCAAATTCCAATGCATGAGTATTTTATAAACACTCAGTATGGCAATCCTCCCATATATTGGGCTATATACACAAGCAATAGAGTCATCTCTAACCATCACTAAACAATCAACAATCAACAATAACAAACCAAGACTCAGCATCGACCGACACCAACTTGCATCGACCGACACCAGTTGGAGGTTGCGTCGACCGATGCTCCCATTGCATCGACCGACGCATGCTCGACATAGCACGAAAACCCTAGATTTTTCGTGCCGTCCTCGCATCTGCAACCGATGCAATGCCGAGCATCGTTTTCCCCCGAAGCTTCTCGCCGGATTTTTGTTCTTGTAACCACAAAACACTATCCCAAGCCACAAGAAAACGTCCAATCGTCCCAAATACCAATCTGACAAGCCTAACAACACAAAGCAAGCAAATCAGAGATTTCTCCAGTTTAGATAAGTCATGGTCATGCACTTACCTTTGCCAAGAAGTTTCTGAACCTTAAAAAATCAAGAACACGCTCCTAGGAAGCTCCTACAACGTCCTAAGTCTCAGATCTCACCAGAAAAGCCACCAATCCACAGAAAGTCTCCACGAACACCAAGAACACTCTTTCTCTCTTTTCTCTCTCTCAAAATCGGCCAAAACAACTAATGAGACAAAAGAAACGACTTAAGGGTTTTTCCCCTTTTCCTTTGCCCAAAACGCAGCGTTTCACTTAAACTCGTCCGCAGAAAACAACCTTGCATCAATTGATGCACATAGTGCATCGATCGATGCAATCCCTAAACCGGGATTTTGGTTTGCGGATGTTACAGTGGGGCATCATCAATGCCCAGATCAAGGTCTTGGACTGATTTTCGCAAGTAATCGCTCATTGTTTGAAACACGGTGGAAATTCGGTGGTGGGAGGGTGAATAGAATAGGAAAAACAGAGTAAACCAAAGGTATTTATACAAGATGATTCATGGCGGTTTGAGAAAACGGTTATCTCCCGCAGAAACGAGAGAAAGTAAACTGCCAGAGATAACTAACAGAAATAAACCGCCAACAAAGAAACGGAAATTGAAAATGATAGTTTTGTCCGTGGGAAAAGTACTCCAAAATGGAGAAAAACGCCAACAACGCCGGAGGGAAAAGCAGTGGCAAGAGTCACCACAAAAACCGTCTCTTGAGAGAGACACCATATTTTTTTATATTTTTTAATTTTAAATTTTAAAATAAAATTAACAATTATTTTTAATGGTTTTTAGTAAATAAACATTTTTTATATTCATATATTGATAAGCTCATTTTGTTTGACGTAAGTATGATTAGTTAAATTTTTAAATGCTTTTTAAAATTTAGTATTTTGCATTTGCTTATTTTAGTAATTTTACTTATACTCTTATTTTTAGATTCATTACATATAAAAATTTAAAATGATGAAATTGTATATACATGAAATCATTTTGACTCAACGCTAAATGACAAAAGAGAACAAAAATTTACCTTCTTAATGAAGTACTCAATGTTAGTGTTCCACTTAGGGAATCAGGTTTATGCTCTTCCATTCTCCACCGCGTCGGTACTAATATTCACACTTTCATCTTCATTCTCGTATGCATACGGAGACTTTGACTTAACACAAACTCTATTTTTTCTTTCAAAACTATTCCTTCAACTCCCAAAAAATAACTAACATGTAAAACCAAGAAGGCATCAATTGTGAGTTGTCTTTAGAAACCAAAAATCCATCTAAATTACGGTGAGTTGTCTATTCTGATTTCAATTTATAATATAGTGCAATTTACTTTGCTTTTTTTTTTTGGAATGAATGTAAAATATATTAGGGGGAAAACTATGTTTACATTTACCACATCCTTTTTTTACTCTAATTTGACAAACTAATGAAAACAAAAATAAGTACAGAAGACCTAAGCAAGAAGAAAACAGAGTATAACTTCCTAAGGACGTGAGCTGAACTCCATGAACGGTTATTCTGGTTTTCTGAGAGAAGAAATTCTATTTTGAACTATCTAATCTTGCCATAATGAGTTGTGACTTGAAAGACGTACCAAAGAATGAATTGCAGTAAACTTGCAAAGGTTGAATCAATAAGCATAGGAAAGACACTGAAATCTTAAAGAACTTATTTTGAAGAATTTCATGTGTGAGATTCTGCCATGTTTGTTCTACCAAAATATTGTAAATTAAATAATCTAAAGAATCTATTTCAGTCATCAACTAATTATAATTTAGAAAAAAAAACATTTTTAATTTAGCCAAAGAAAATAGTATTTAAACACAAAATCAATACTTAAGAGTATCAAACGACACATTGAGCAAAGCCAATATTGTTAAACTAAATATTAGAAGCACCAAACAGAACAGCGAATGGTATACACGAGTGATACTTCTCTCTACCACATATTAATCAAAACCAATATTGTTAAGCCTAATCCATTTAGAGGCACCAAACAGAACAACGAATGGTATACACGAGTGACACTTCTCTCTACCACTCGTTTGCATCAGATCGACATTAGCATAAGAGATATGCAGTTATATAGACGAATTAGAATATACATCATTAAGTTTACTTTGCTTACCTTCTCATCAACAAAAGAATGTATAAATATGATCGAAGAGCAAAGTTGGAATAGCAAAACACTCAAACAAAAAGATTATAAAAAAAGCACAAAAGTAGTCAAATCTCATGATTATTTTTTAATATAAGAAGAACTCACGTTACAAACTTAAATACACAAACAAATTTATATTTTATTATATGGAGTAATGGAGGACAAGCAACAAATACTAACATAGGAATTAAACTTAGGGAGAATTATAAATAAAGGATCTTTTTCTAAAAATTTGGCCATCTACACTTTTTTTTTAAGATTGTCAATTGTGACGAAAATACCCCTACTAATAGAAATAGTGAAGTTTTTAGGAGTTTGAACCAATAAACAAACAGAAAACACATGTTAGTATACAACTGTGTAAAAAAAAATTTGAAAAAAAAATGTTTTGGATGTCAAAAATCAGTTTGTAATTTGCTGATTTCTGGTCTAAATTGTTTAGAATAGACTTTCTACGATTTTTTCTCTTTCTAAAACATTTAGATTGTTCATTCTACAGTTTGTACATGTTTTACGAAGTTTAGACGGAAAATTTGTTCTAAAAATTTCAGATTCTGAATTTTGTCTGTTCTACAAAATTAAGAATATGACTTCTACGTTTTTCTTCATTCTACTTCAATTCAGAATTCGTTTTCTACGTTTTACCCTATATACTAAAAGAAGTAGAAGATATATCATAGAAATTTTAGAATTTGTAATCTGTAAACCTTAGAATACCCTTAAAATAGAAAGAAAATAAATTAAATAAGGAAAGTGAATATTTTTTAAATATTTTTTAAATATTCTTAATTTATGGTTAAGATTTCGTAATTATTGTTTAGATTTGTTCTAATATATTCTAGAATACATATTATAAATTATTTAATGTGGAAGTTGATGTGACGATGGTTGTAATGTGGCGATGGTTGTAATGTGGAAGTTGATGTGGGAAAATCAGTAGGTATTATTTCAAGGAATTCACCTAAGCCGACTAATGATGTATTAGAAAAGCCTACTGATGCTAATCTTGGTGATGTTGCTGGTTTAAAGTTGGAAGATTCAATGGTAAAAAATGGTGAATATTTCAGCAGTAAGGAAGCTTTACAGGCTACTATGGAAATGTATGCAATGAAATATAACTGCGACTATAGGATTACAAAATCTGATAAGAGATGGTGGTGTATACGCTGCATTGATAGTGCTTGTAATTGGCGTCTCCGGGCTGAGTGTTTACAAGCGTCTACATATTTCAAAATCAACAAGTTTGTGGGTAACCATACATGTGCCCCTTCAAAAAAAAACTCATTTTGTAGGACTCCATCTGCAAGAACAATTGGACATCTCATTAAGCAAAGCTATGAGGGCGTGAAGGAAGGTCCTAAACCGAATGATATAGTTAATATTATTCGTTCAAGGTACGGCTGCGAGCTAACATATCACTAAGCTTGGGAGTCTCGGGAGTATGCAGTTAACGAAGTTAGAGGAATTCCTGAGAAAAGTTATGCTAAGATTCCAAAATACTTGCACATGCTACAAGAAGCGAATCCTGGTACGTTCACGAATTATGAAATTGACTTTGATGGAAGATTTAAATATCTATTTATTTCTTTTGGTCAATCAACAAGAGGGTTCTACAAGTCAATGCGGAAAGTGATAGTAGTTGATGGTACATTTTTGAAGAATAAATACAAAGGGGTTCTCCTAGTTGCTACAGCTGTAGATGGTAACTCCAATTTGTATCCAATCGCATTTGGAATTGCTGATTCTGAGAATGATTGTTCATGGGAGTGGTTTTTTATGCAACTTAAGATGGTTATAGCTAATGAAGAAGGTTTATCATTTGTGTCAGATAGACATACATCGATTGCTAAATCAATTGGAAACATCTATCCATTGGCTAAACATGGTATTTGCATCCACCACTTGCTTAGCAATGTGATAACATATCATAAGGGAAGAGGTGTCGCTGGTAAGGTTGCAAAAGCATCAAAAGTTTATAGAGTTGCTGAGTTTGAGAAAGAGTTTGGGCAAATTAACAATATTAGTCCTGCCATTGGAAGTTATCTAGAGGAAGCCAATGTGACAAAATGGGCTCGCTGTCATTTTCCGGGTTATAGGTATGATATTAACACCAACAATGCAGCTGAATCAATTAATGCTGCTTTGAGGACACCCAGAGAGTATCCAATAATTCCTTTGTTAGACAGCATCAGAGAAATGATGACACGCTGGTTTTATGAGAGTAGAGAGTTAAGTGCAAAGCATAAAGATCCTTTAACTGTTGAGGTGGAGAAAAAGATTTCAAGAAGAATAGAGAAAGGTAAATTCATGAACGGTTATTTGATGAGCAGATCGCAGATCCAGGTTAAAGGTAATGGAGTAGACTACATTGTTGACTTAGAAAGAAGGACTTGTTCATGTGGAAAGTTCAGCATCCAAAAACTCCCTTGTAGACATGCTATAAAAGGAGCTTTTGATATAGGCAAGGATCTATATCCTTATGCTGATGATGTGTATACCACTACTGCATGGAGATCGCAATATGAGGAAACTGTTAATCCAATAGGTGTTCCTGAAGAAGAATGGCGAGTCCCACAGTATGTTGAAGATGCAAAAGTTCAACCACCTGAAACAAGAAGACATCCAGGACGGCGAAGAAAAAGAAGATATGAATCTGCTGAAGACAAGATAAAATCATCACAAAACTCACAAGGGTCAAAGAGACATAAGTGTGCGCGGTGTGGCAAAGAAGGGCATAACAGAACGACCTGTGATATCGTGATATAACAATGGTTTGTGCATCAACTTAAGATTCCTGTTTTTGAATTTTTGATTTCACGGCAGCTGCTTTGTGATGAATGATGGTGTTTGATGGTTTTTATTTTCGATTAATAGACTCATTTGTTTTGAAATTCGTTGATGGTGTTGATTTAAGACATTTGAAGTACTCATGTGTTTTGAAATTCCTTGATGGTGTTTTCTTTCAATCAAACTTTCATTAAAACCAGAGTACAAAAAACAAGACTAACAAAAAGTGTTAAGCATAACAACAAAATACAGAAAGCAAAGACATCATATCATCTTCTTATAAAGCCAGGCCATTGAAACTGCCAATACGACTAGTACACAAATCCTCTGCTTGTTCGACTTCTCCATACTCTCTTTCGCAACCATTAGCTCTTGCCTGATGATCTCAATCATATTCTTCTCCATCTTTTCTTCCATCTCCTTCACCATCTTCTTTTGGAGCTCCACATTGTTTGTTACCATCTTTTTTAGGTCCTCTAAGAGTTGGTTTTGTTTGCTTTCAACCATCCTAATCTCCTCTAGAACAGCATCATCAACCCAACGGAACATGTGTTTCTCCTTCTTCTCCTAAAATCATTGTTTCGATAACAATATTTAATAAATTTCAGCTATTGTGATGAATAAGGACTGATAAAAGTAAATTACCTTCACACCAACAACACATCTATAAAATCTCCTACAGGGATTCTCTTCCGTCTTTGAGGTGTAGGTTCTAATCTCTCCACCATACCAGCATCTACACGGAACTCCAACCTGAGAACTTCTCGACGGTAACCCTGACGATCCAGCCGAAGAACGTTCGCTCATGGCTCCTATCAGTTGTTACGATGAAGAAGAAGAAAGTATCGGGAAAGAAGAAGAAGAGAGTATTGGAGAGGAAGATCAATTATTGGAAAAGAAGATCCCTAATTTTAAGAAGAAGAAAGTATCGGGAAAGAAGAAGAATAGAGTATTGGAGAAGAAGATCCCTAATTTTATTTTTTTCCTTAATATTGAATTAAAAACCGGGTCATCGGTATGCTTACATCGGGTCAACATTTAAATTTGGATCAATAGCTGGTTATCTGATATGTTTAAATTATGGCAAATCGGATATGTTTTTGTGTTGTTATGTTAACATTTAAATTGGATATGTTATGTTTTTGTGTTCTTTGTGTTCTTATGCTTAGGACCTTATGTTATTGAGTCTCATATTAGTCAGTCCTAAATCAACACCAACGAGGATTAATACTAATGAGTCTGATATTGGTCTAACAAGCAAAAGCATCAAAAACCATCATTTACAAAACAATCATAAAGACACTTAAAAATTATGCAAGGTCTACAAACTCAGCCGCATACACTGGACGCACATAAGTTTTCATTCGTTCCACTAGCACAGGATCCTTTGCTGCTGACCAAAGATCGACTGCCAACTTCAAACGAGCTTGCTTGATGTTTTCATCGTCAATCAACTCATAAGATATATCACGCATGTGACACTCGATATACTTCAGGGCATAAACTCCACAATCACAACTTGACCGATTTAATTTAGGTGGCATACGAACCTGGATGATCTCGTATGGAGTCAACAAGGGAGATTTTCCATCAACCTTTTTGTGAATCTCCTTCACAAGACGAGGGATGACATTAGCGAATGGCTCAACGTGTCTTCTGTTTTGGTATTGATTACAGTCGAACACTTCAATTGTTCTTAGTCTGAAGTTAATGCAAACTGAGATCCAGTGATTACCGTTAATGAAGACCGGTGCATAAATTCTATCCAAATCTACAGCCCAACTTTTTCCTGTCTTTCCATGAGATGTCAGTTCACCTTTGGCATACTCTAACAAAAAGTGATTCCAAGTGTGGGTTCGTCCTGCCGATCTAAACTTATTGTAGTCGGCCTTGACGTGCTCGCTAAACTGACAATTCATGAAACCTACATGATCCAACTCTAGGCGGCCTAAAGATGTATGCTCCCGAAAAATATACATCATTGCATCCATTTCCTGTAAATATTTAAAGACTCAGGTTTGTCTTACTTTAAGAATATAAAATATAATATTTAAAAAGATTGACACGTACCTCGTTTCCAAGCCATTTGAAGCCCATCATGACTCGGTTAAACAATTCTTGATCAAGTAAAGTTTTGAATGCTTCTGTAAACGTAAAACAATTGTAAGATTACAAAAAAAAAATGATAAATCATAACATGTATATAAAAATATTTGAATCATGTACTCGAGATGCCTACTCCACTCTTCGAAACCATTCCATAGATCATCAGAAACTAAAGTCAACACCGCATCCGGTTCATCTTTACCCGCGTCTTTGGGACTAAGTGTAGGATCAAATCCGGTCACAACAGACTTTTGAGATAAGTGTCCTACTGTGTTCTTTAGATAGTCTTGTGTATCTACATTGAGGTCTATCAACAGATTATCTAAATCAAACAGTTCAACCTGTCAAAAAAAAAATTATGAAAGGCTTTAGTTAAAGTTACAACACATAAGTTACAACACATAATTTATGTTTACAACATACACATACAAACAAGGATACAACAAAAAGGAAAGACCACACAACATATTACAATCGAACAAGGCATTGAGCTACTTCTTACGTACCGAATTTTTGGGCTTCACTCGTGATGGACTAGGATCCACTTCTGCTGGCTTAGGATCCACTTCTGCTGGTCTGGATATCAAGGCCTTGATATCTGATACATCTTTCTCCATTGTTAGCAATCGTTCCCCAAAGGTCTCTGTGAAGCTCTTGAAAGAAGAGTCAATTCACTCCTTAAAGAACCGCTTCATATCATCTCCACATGAACAATGTGAAATTGATGCTCTCTGAGATAGCATCATTCTTTTCCGTGTCTCTGCTCCATGGTCAACTTGCTTCTTCCTCTTCTTCAAGCTAGACACTTCTGGAATATTAGCTTGCTTCTCACCACTCTCCTCTCCAACCGAAACTTCATTGTCCCCTCCAACAGTCTGAGATTGTTCCACACCAACATCCTCAATGTTATCATCTTCCACACCATATCCTTCGCCACTCTCCCAAATATGATCTCCAAAATCATAGCCAGATCTGATCAAAGCTTCCAAGTTGTCCACTTCACAATCTTTAATTTCATCACCCCTCAAATATTCAATGGACTCCAATACATCAAAGTTTCCAGTGGAGGAAATGCATGGATAAACAACATCCTGACAAAACAATAACAAAGAAACCAATTAAAAAAAAAACTCAACGTACTCGAATTTAAACTTAAAAGAAAAAAGAAGAAGTCAACTGACCTTGTTTCCAATTGATTTCTCTACAAGGAGGAGCTCATCATATGATACTTTAGCAGCACCTTTCCAATTAGAGATTCGGCTAAATGTAATCTCTGTGTCAATCTTCTCTCTCATAAGTTGTCCAATGAGAGGAATGGCTTCCATAACCCAAACTTGAAGAGCATATGAGAAACCATTGAGGATGTAACTAATGGGGTTCTTCAGTTTCTTTCTTGCTTCCACTATAGAGCTAACTAAATAGTCAAAAGCTACAAGACCCCAAGGATAAGTCCTAACCTTCTCTAGATCCATGACCAGCTTGATGTATGAATGTGGTATAGCTTTCTTCTCATCCTTAGCCACTACCAACCCAGCAATCACACAAACATACACAAACCGAATTCTATCTTCTTTTTTTCTCCACGATGGAGCTGCTTCAAGGTGGGTCTTCATCAAGTTTTGAATGGTAATGATACCACCTCTCTTCAACAATTTGCTCCAAAACCCATTATCATCTGTCCAACTCTCTGAATCATGACTGAAATCGGCATTGTACTTAAGACCAGTAACTGCATGGAATTCTTGCATTGAGAATCTAAGCGGCTTCTTACCAAACACAAACCACAACTCATGTCTTCTCTTAGTCACCATCTGCCTACACATGATGATGTGTATCAACCGAGCTGAGTACCCAAGACCATTCTCATACAATGCAAATACAGATGCGAAAACTGGATCACCCTTCACAATCTCATACTCTTCTGGTAATGCCTTCTTGATTTTGTGTAAGATTGACATTCGGCAAGTGTTATTTATCTGCCCAACTTGTGGCTCGCTTCCATCTTCCATAAGCCGTTTAGGGTACTTCTTTTCCATTCCTGCCGAAAAAAGTAAAAAATGAATTAGTATAAATTAGCCAAAACTGAAATAAATCAACAAAGATATGAGACTTCAATTTTACAAAACAAAAAAAACAGATTACTAAAAGTATGATTTAAGAACAAGAAAACTATGACTAATCATTTAGCTGCTAACAGAAACTTGAAAAAAAAAACAAAAAAACAAACGAGATACGACTTTTATAACCAAACTAGATACGACTTGTATATAAAAAAAAACTGTACTTTTGGCTCTTACTTGTTTCAGAATCTGATGGTGCTTTTGTTGAGGACATTGACATTTGCGACTTATGATCCAATTCAGCTTTCACCCATGGTCAGTCTCTGACAAATATAATTGACTGCAAAGAGAATATAAAGCGGGTCATGATTGATATAGACAGGTTTCCTGAACTAAAAAGAGCAAAAAAAGAAATCGAGTTTTTAAAAAATTACATAAACTGTAAAGTGGTGACATCATTTGAGAATATTGCATTCAATAAATCCATATGATTAATGCAAACTTTCTCAAACACAGCTAAAATCAAGAGATGTATGCAAACTTTTTCACTAATGATGATAAAAACAAAACAACGTTACAATCTGTTGCTGCTACAAGTGTGGATACGCTTCAATCAACAACGTAATCGCTCATATCTACGCTCATATCACCCTAAACAAACAAACTAAGAAAACCAAAAAACGAAGAACTCATATGAAAAAGAGATTTATGCAAACTTTTTCACTAACCTTATTGTTCAAAAAAAGTTCACAACTGTTTCGATCATCACTCTTGTTCTTGTTAACTACCTTTATCGATCTTGTTTCATCAACCCTGGTACACAATTTTTCCTTTAAAGTCGATAGAATACAAAAAATAATAATCAACATGCAAAAAAATCAAGAATTATGTGATAAAGATGCAAAACGGATCTAAACTTATATTTACACAAATCTGGGTTGAAATCAAGTTATAAAGTTTACATAATCTCAAGAAACTAATACATCAAAATAATAAACATGCAAAAAAATAAAGAATTCTACATACCCAATTCATCAAGAGATGAATCGATGGTGAAGATGGAGATATGGTGAAGACGGAGAGAAGGTGAGCTGAAGAGACGGTGAGAGACGATGGTGAGAACCAGACAACGGAGAGAGACGGTGGACGGCGAAAGAAGGAGATATGGTGAAGACGAAGAGACGGTGAGATGGAGAGACGGTGAGAGACGATGGTGAGAACCAGATGATGGAGAGAGACGGTGGACGGCGAAAGAAGGTTTAGTTTCGATTAAAATCTTTTTCCCCTTTCCAAATTTTTTTGTATTCTCAATTGTAAGGTTATCGAGACCCAATAAAATCAAATAAGGTCCACTCGATTTCAAAATAAGACCCAACAAAAGCAAATAGTTTGTTCAAACTGTTTTCTTAATTTCAGTTAATAAAAATCAACAAATTAAATCTGAAAATATAATTGAGGGTATTATTGGCTTTTTTTTAATCCTAAAACCTATTTGACCAAAATTTTAAAATAAAGTGTAGATGGCCAAATTTTTAGAAAAAGATCCTTTATTTATAACTTTCCCTTAAACTTACATGGATTACAACCATCATATACACATTTTTTTTTTAATTACTAAGAGGTTCCGGGCCTAGGTCCATACATCCCCTTAGACCAGGGACCAGAGCATTTTATATGGTCCCCTCCCAAGCGTTGTACCTCGAACATTTTATATACACATTATTAAACAAAGAGAACCTAACCATACTTGTTTTCTCTTAAAAAAACAGGATACACTCTCAATCAAAGCTTAATACACTAGGAACTATTCCGTCAAAATCAATGTTCCACTTAATATACAATCCCAAAATTTTAAAGTCACAAACAATACAAAACAGAGGATTTGTTCATGAAAATATAAGTCACTGAAAGAGAAAGAGAACCGGAAAACATTTGATCGATCATTCGTTGCCTTTTTCTATAGGATTTTAATTTTCATGAAATTGTGAATATTGACATGTTTGGCAAAATTAGAGATGAATTGTATTAATTATTATAATTTTATTGGTAAACACATTTTAATTGATGTGTCAACTCCTCGTTCAACTAAAAAGTTGATGTGTCAACACATGAGAGAAACTCTTTGTTCTTTTATTGTACTGATTACACTACAAGACAATAATTATTAAGGCTCCTACTGGTAGTCATTAGAAGAATTAAAAAAAAAAAGAATAAAAATAACAATGCGGAATGGAATAAACAGTTTTTGGGGAATGAAAAGAAAATCTGCAAAGAAGGAACAAAATAGTAAATGGTAACCAAACAATAAAAATGTTTTTCAAATATATTAAATAGTAAATAAATTTAAATTTCAATGATAATACTAATATTATTTTTAATGTATATATAATAAATTTTACATTTGATTTTAAAATAAAAAATTTTAAATTAAATTTTACTATTCACACAGTTTTCAAATAGAGCCTTAAGATTAGTTTAATATTTTTTCTGTCAATACATTATGAAAATATGAAAGTTTTTATATTATAAAATTGAAATTTATTAATAAACGTATATTTAATTTATTTTGAAATTAAAAATGAACTTCAATATTTGTTCTTTTTTTTTGTTTCATTTGTTCCTCATCAATTTTGGGGAGGAACATTTTTGTTTTATTGTTCCTTATTTTTTGAAGAATATAGGAATGTAGGAAAAAAATATTACTTTCAAATGGTAAATAAAGAATGTGATATTTCTCCTCGTTCCTTTTCTAAATTTTGGTCACCAATTGAAGCCAAAGAAAAAATGTATGTTGTATTTTTTTTTTTTGTTCATTTTAATATGTTTTGGTTAATATTTAAATTCTATAATTTTAGATGGATTGTATTTTTTGTGTGTGGTACCGGTTATGATTGGTGTAACATCTCTCGTTAACTCATTTGATATCCGACTAAAATATTTTGTGTATTTTAGTAGAACAACCCGTAAAAACTATATAATCATATTTAAGTAAACTCTAACCCGCTCCATAACATGATCCACAATAATTTTTTAAAATTTTAGCAAATTAAAATCTAAAATATTTAATTTTTGGAAACTAATTTCCTTTTAGAATTATTTTAAATATGTTTTCTGGATATAACAAATAATAATTTCAAATTTTGATATTTATTCAAATAGCAAGATTTTAATTATGTAAATCTCACAAATAAAAGGTTACTTAAAGAAAATATACTTCTCAATTAATAACAGGGGATGTCACGATTTTTTTTATTGGCTGAAAACGGATGCTTATATAATAAGATTTCTTCCCTTCCTTCGTTTACAAAAGAAAACCCTAATAATGGTTGCGAGAAAGCTTCCACTAAGACCTTCTCCATTGGGGGTTCATAGCTGAGTTCTTAGAGTTTTGGTTCCAAAAAATTAATCAGAATTGAAAATAAAATGTAAGATCTCCCTTTATATAAGAGACTGAAACTTGATTTAAGGGGTGCTACGTGTCGGCGTATCGTTGGGTGAGAGAAAAATATTAAAGGAGACATTTTTTTTTGTAGAATCGATTTTTTCTTTTTTACTCTCTCTCTCTCATAGAGCTTCAAAAGTTGACTACACGCTTCCAACAACTAGGCCTTCATTTGTCAGAAACTATGCTCAAGATTCGAATTTGCTAAAATTTTAAAAAATTATGATTTGTTCCAATAATCTTGATTTGTTCCAATAATCTTGCTCCAATAATCTTGCTCCAATAATCTTGATTTGTTCCAATAATCTTAATACTGATTTGTTCCAATAATCTTGCTCTAATGGCGCAGGGACAGCTTCCATCAGAGCTGGAAGAAGAGATACTCGTACGAGTTCCACCTCTATCTCTCGTTCGCTTCAGATCCGTTTGCAAAGGATGGAACACTCTTTTCAACGAGAAGAGATTCGTCGAAAGAAACTTTTCTTGCGGTCGCCCAGAAATCTTGTTAAAGACACATTCCCATCTTTATTCGATAAGCGTCGATCTCAACAAGGACGATCCGACTATAAAAATTAGTGATTTATGTTTCGATTTAAGCGGTCGCCGTTATGATCTCGAGGGGACCTGCGATGGTTATTATGGAGCCGTGGTTCGAAACCCGTTATTCAATCAGACTGAATGGATTGACCCGGATGATGAGTATCCACGTAGCAGCAGTCAGAGCATGGGTTACGATGGTAGTAGCACCGAAAAGAGTTACGAGTATATGAAGACTAGGACTCAGAGGTTTGATGAAGTTATTACGAAATTTGCAGTCTTCAAATTTGCAACCATTGCGTGGAAAGTTACTTATCGTACCACTCCACGTTTACTCGATGAATGTAATTGCACGGTCTCCCTGAATGGAAATTTATCCTGGACAGCTTATACTAGTAAAAGTTATTTCATCGGAATGTTCGATTTTTCGAAAGAGGTAGTCCAGACCTTTTGTATTCTACCGTTTAAGGGGACACATAGTAATTTCCATACTCGTGGCCTCGCGATTTATAAGGGAGATCGGCTTTCTGTGTTACAACAATGCATAGGAGGAAGAGAGGTTAAGATTTGGGTGACAGATAAGAAAATTGGCAATGGGGATGATGTGGTGTGGATTAATTTCATGACTATCTCAATACCTAAGTTTCCCATGGTTTGCAACAACATTTCTTCAAGTTACTTCGTCGATAATAATGTCTATGGAAAGACCTTCGTTACGTGTTTTCTTCGCCAGAAACCTAAACAAGCTTGGGTCTATATCGTGAGGGGAGATTTGTGCAAAAAAATTAAGATAGATGAAGTGGCATATATGCAGTTAAAATCCTGTGTCTATGTTCCAAGTTTAATCACCATTTCTAGAGAGACTTTGGCTGAAGGTACTGAACCAAGTAGAAATGTTTTACATGTTTGATTTACATTGTTGCTTTCTTGTTTTATTTAATTATTTACCTTCATGTAGTTTGCTTTGTTATGAATCAATTTTCTTCTCTTTTGGAGCCTTTCTCATTGGTTTGAAAGGATACTATATATACAATTATTAATATTATATATCATATCTATAATTAAGTGACGTCTGTCCTAAAAAAGTTGAACTCAAGATAGAACCACAATTTGTTTGGCCTGATTCTGTTAATTAATATAGGATTTTTCTTAAAATCTGGTTTTGAGCCTGGGAAGATATACAAATTCGTTTCTCTGTCAGTGATTCCTGTTTATGTAGTATAGCTTACAGAGAAGAAGGTAATAAAATCCCCAAAGCTGAGATCCAGAGAGCTTAAAGAGAAGAAGAGAACACCAACAGGTTGTGTGTAGAAAACATTGAAGACTCTTACGACTTACGAGTGCAATGACATATAGTGGTTGTGCTTACCGCATGTTTAGGGACAAGGTGGTCCACGCTTTCAGCAGGGATGCGAGGGAGTTCTGTAGGACACAAGCTTTTCAATCAATTCATGCAACACATACATACTACATCGATTTCAGGGGAAATTTTAATTCCGTGTAGTTTGGATTCATGCATATGTCTACTGCACTTGTGTACTTCGTGGCTCCAAAGTTGAACAAATGTAAGATAAAATGGCTTCTCCTTGCACCTCACACGACATTTTTTAGGCGTAGACTAGAAAAAATTTATAACAGTAGCATACAGAAACGAAGCAGTTATGAGGAGAAATACACAGCTTCTAAAAAAGAAAAAGAACCAAATAACACTGATAGAAAGAAAAAGATATATTCATTTTTTTTTTTAAGATATATTAACTAGTCATGTAGACGACATGTGATAGGCTAGTCATATCTTGCGAACACAAAAGTAAAAGTTACCTCAAAACCAGACTCTTTCCCTAGAATCTGATCAGGTGCATCAAACGTACTATCGCAAGAGACCATTGGCCACGTCAGCTATGCTCGAGTCTTTCAGAAGCTGCGGAATCAAGTGAAGGGTTTGCTGTTAAGCTGATGGAAGGAGCTTAAAAGGAGTTGTTAGATTCATTTGTGGTTTATGCTTAATCTGTTTGTAAATCTTTCTTGCGATGTGTTTGAGGTCCCTTGCGATATGCTTGGGAGGTGATCTATGTTGATCGGCTTCAGCTTCTAGACTCCCACATACTTTTTTGGGATTAAGTCACATGTATCATATGTAAGGGCAACCCCATTGGGGGATATATTTTAGGGCCTCTTAAAATTGTTTATTAATATATTTTGTAATTTGAGTAGATTAAGAACTTAGTGATTGTTAATTAAAATTTTACCCCCCAATGGTGGGTTCTTATTTTGATTCTCTTAATTTAATTTTTTTTGAAAATAAAAAATAAATAAATTAGAATATGAAATTATTGCATTTTGAGATATATGTTTATAAAATTATTGCATTTCATAAAAATTTAAACGTAGGAAACATTAAAACATAATAAAAGAGAATCCATAAAAAGAGTAAATGCTTAATGGTATCCTCCAAATTTTGCCCACTTCACTTGGCTCCTTGTCTTATGTATCTTCCAAAGCCAACACGCACCTACAAGAAAGTGACATGTCAAAACAGATGGAACAATGTCGGAACCATAAGAAAAATAAAACATGCGAAGTATCAGAGTAAGAGAAACATATCTTTCTCTACCAATAGATCAGCTTTCCAACCCCAATGGCTTCAAGGTCTGAATCTGAACAACATTCAAGGAATGGCTTCAAGGCTTCTCATCTGTCGGATACTGACGTCGGACCAACTAAAACATATATACAATTACAAATCAATCAAAGACTCATCCGACAAAGTCAAGCAGAAGGAGTGAGTCGGCTTTGTGTTGAAATTGTCCATTCAAGGGAGGAGGAGATCTCTAAAAGCCGGAAATACGATAAAGTGGAGATGGCTACCAGTCACGATTACTATGAAGTGAAGGCGGTAGGGAAAAGACAAGTGGGAGAAGACGAGGAAGAAGGGGAAGAAAACGATGAAGACAACGAAATGAGGTTTGATTGTTTTGATGACCCAGATGGAGCAAGTTCAGGGGATGAAGAGTATAGTGTGCTTAATGATAATGAAGTTGGGCAAATTAAGGATGACGAAGAGGCAATTGTGGAAACAACAAAAGCAAAAACAGTTTTTTCGTTTCCTAAAAGTAATTGTAGTTTTCGCAGTCTGTTTGAGGAATCAATGAAATTGATATCGCGGTTGGGGACACATATGAGTCAAGAAAAGCTTTGTGTGTTAGATTGAAGATATTAAGTGTCGTCCAAAAGTTTGACTTCTATGTGCCTCAATCAAGACCTACTTTGTATATTGTGAAATGTTGGGTTTGTGGCTGTCGGTAGAGGGTGAGAGCTTCAAGATTGGTGATTCTTCAATTTTCCATATTCGGATTTATGACAGGCAACACAATTTTCCATATTCGGATTTATACATCTCTCTCAAATCACACACTTACCTTTGGATTTTTTCATCACTAACCCAGATTCTTTCGACTCAACATTCGTCTTTAGCGTCCTGCCACTCACCGGTTTTTTCTCGCCGATTCTAACCCTAGCATAAACACCACACCCTCCATTAGATATTTCAACAAGATTTAACAAACTGCATTAATCATATATACTCGCCCCTTACTCAATTTCGTCACAACGCGGCTGATTTCCCCTTCACGATAATCTCCCAACGAAACCCAACCAAATTTGTACTGAAATCTATTATGTATTTTAACCACCCACCGAGATCTCCGTCTGAATCCCCGGCGATATCACCTCCACAATCGCTTCACCAAGTCGACACCACACAAATGGATTTGATTAAACTTTCCCTAGGGTTTCAAGATTACATAAGGGTTTCACGATTTCAAATTTTTTGATAGAATCCAATTTTTTAAAATCAAAATGGCATATACCCGCAGTTAAACAGATAACCAAATGGTTAAACGACTTTTACCAACTAATTAGTACTCCCTCCGTATTGATTTAATTGTCGTTCTAGGTTTGTTTTCATGTTTTAAAATACTTGTCGTTCACACTTATCAATGTAAGTTTTGTAAAAGAATCTCAGTTATAGCCTCATGTCTAAGACAATCTCTAGAATTACTTTTTAAATTAATGTTGTTTATAAGGTTAAAATAGTCAACTTACTTGTTTTCTTAATCTACTCAAAACAACCTAGAACGTCAATTAAATAAATACAGAGGGAGTACTACTTTAGTAAGAAAAAAAAACTGATCTAATCTAGTAACGATTTATGTACTAGTCTAGTAATTCTTTCAAATTTTAATTTTAAAATGATTATCAACCTGCTCAAACTGGTTTTATAATTGTTTTAGGAACAAGAATACACAAATAAAAGAAACAAACTATGATATTATACTTAAATCAAAAGTATATAAGAAAACAATAATTTTTTTTTTAACCATCATCTCAATTTATATACTCATTACAAATAATCAGAGATTTAAGAAAGTCAGATTTTAAAGAACTCATAAATTAAAGAAATCTTTTTTAAGCTATCGATAATTCATTTGCTTTTACAAACTCTGGAACTAGCTATAATAGATATTGAGAAACAAAAGTATTTATCTCAAAATCACAAGTAGCTCAAAAACGAAAAAAAAAAATCAGAATACACGAAATATCATACATTATATTACACGAAGATTTGAATAAAAAGCAAACAAAAACCTACACTGTAATATTATTAAAACGATTTTTTCATAGGTATATTTACCACATTATTTTTGCCAAGATGGTGATCACTTATATATTTTATCTATTTACCTATTACCAAAATATTTTAATGTTTTTTCCTCTCATAATTGTCTATGTAGAATGATAAATTAGATATCTATAAATCTAGAAATATCTTTTTAAAAAATAAAAGGTAAAAAAAAGGAAGAATAGAAAAAAAAATCAACAAAGTATACAAAACAACATATTAAAAAGGTCCATGTTTAAAATACTGTTTTAAAAGGTCCACTACAAGAACACACGGTTTTCCGACTACGATCAGCGACTAAATTCGTAGTTGTTAAATTTAGCGACTACTTACCCACTAATTGGCGACTAATTTATGACTATTCTTATATAGTCGTTTATTAGTCGCTTATTTGGGACAAAATAAATTAGTCGCCAAAGTAGTTGCTAAATGGCGACTAAAACACGACGAAACAAGAATAGTCGTACATGTAGCGACTATTTTGCGACATTTCTGCTGAGTCGCAAACGTTTGTCGCTAAATAGTCGCTAAATTAGCGACTATTTGGGTAGTTGCTTGTGTAGTCGTATATTTGGCGACTATTTAGCAACAATATGGCATGTCACCAAATTATGTCATAAAATAGTCGCTAAATGTTGGTTTAAAACACGTTTTTGGCATTCTGAAGTAGGTGTACCTGTATTTGGCGACTACGTGATATAATCACCTTTTAGTTGCTAAATATGCCTATATAAAACTGAGATCTCCAATCGTTTTTCTCACTCACAGAAACACAAAGCAACACAAATAAAAAAAAGAGATCATAGAGATTTATAATAATGTCAGGAAGTTACAATTATAGTAATTTCCGAGAGTGGATGTACAAGAGGATCGATGAGGTGACGGGAAATTTTACATAAGAGTTCAGAGCCGGGATGGAGTAGTTCATGCAATTTGCAAATAGCCAGCCTTTTGCACAAGAAAATGGAGGTAAGTTTTTTTGCCCTTGTAGTAGGTGCAAAACCGAGAAGCGTTTTTTAGGGACTAGAATTTGGAATCATCTTTTTAGTTATGGGTTTATGCCAGATTATTATATTTGGTATAAGCATGGGAAAGAAATAAATATGGATATAGGAACGAGTACTGTTGATCCGACATTTATTAGTGGGAGTGAGGAAGTGGGTAATGTAGTAGAAGATAGATATGTGGATATGGTGACTGATGCATTTCCTTCTAATGTGGGTTTTGATGATAACTATCAATGGGATGGGGGTTATAAGAGTGTAAAAGAACCAGTACTTAACCATTCAAAAAATTCTATGACTTGTTAGAAGGTGCAAAAATCCAATATATGATGGTTGTCGTGAAGGTCATTCACAATTATCTTTAGCTGCTAGAGTTATGCAAAATAAGGCAGACTATAATATGAGTGAAAAGTTAGTGGATTCAGTATGTGAAATGTTGAGTGATTATTTACTAGAAGGAAACCGGCTACAGGTTCTCATTACGAGACAGAGAAATTGATGCGCAATTTAGGACTCCCATATCATACAATTGATGTTTGTATAAACAATTGTATGTTATTCTGGAAAAATGACAAAAAGGAAGAAAAATGTTTGTTTTGTGATGCACCAAGATGGAAGCCTAAGAATGACCGACGTAGAACCAAAGTACCATATAGTCGTATGTGGTACTTACCTATTGGTGATAGACTGAAGAGAATGTATCAGAGTCACAAGATTGCAGCAGCAATGCGATGGCATGCCGAGCACCAAGCAAAGGTGGGAGAAATGAGTCATCCGTCTGATGCAGCGGATTGGAAGTATTTTCAAGAACAAAATCCTCAATTTGCTGAAGAACCCCGTAACGTATATTTGAGATTGTGTACTGATGGGTTCAATCCATTTGGGATGTCTCGTCACCATTCATTATGGCCAGTGATATTGACGTCATATAATCTACCCCCTGGTATGTGTATGGATATTGAGTACTTGTTTCTTACAATTCTGAATTCTGGTCAAAACCATCCGCGAGCTAGTCTTGATGTATTTATCCAACCTGGTAAATTGTCTTGTCCAGTTTGCATGGATGATATAAAGTCCTTTTATCTACCTAATGGAAGGAATACATGTTGGTTTGATTGTCATCGGAGATTTCTTCCTCCTGATCATCCTTTGAGGAGAAATAAAAAAGACTTCCTGAAGGAAAAAGACGCTACAAGAGAGTATCCACCAGAGTCCTTGACCGGTGAGCAAGTTTATTCTGAGAGGTTGAATTCTGTAAATCCACCAAGAACCAAGGACGTCGGTGGAAATGGTCATGAAAGGAAGATGCATGGATATGGAAAGCCCCATAACTGGCACAAGCAGAGCATTTTATGGTCGCTACCGTACTGGAAGGATCTTAATCTCCGACATAATATTGATGTGATGCATACAGAGAAGAATTTTTTGGACAACATCATGTACACTCTTATGCGTGTGAAAGGTAAATCAAAATATTCCGTCATGTCAAGGTTGGATATAGCAAAGTTCTGTTCTCGGCCACACTTACATCTTGATAGTAGGGGTAAAGCACCTTTCCCGCCCTATACATTGACAAACGAAGCCAGAACAAGCTTATTAGAATGTGTGAAATACTCGGTTAAATACCCAGATGGCTATTCAGCAGACTTAGCTAGTTTTGTTGAAATGGAAAATGGAAAGTTTTCATGCATGAAGAGCCATGACTGCCATGTTTTCATGGAGCGGTTACTTCCATTTATCTTTGCAGAACTCCTTGACCGGAATGTCCACCTTGCGTTATCAGGTAAATTAAATAATTATGAAAGTTCTATATATATATGAAGTGAGTAAAGGTTATTTCCTTTATAAATGTGATGAAGTTTGAATAAATATATAATATTGTAGGGGTTGGAGCATTTTTCCGGGACTTATGCTCGAGAACTTTGCTAACAAGTCGACTACAAATTCTAAAACAGAACATTGTTTTAATCCTTTGCAATTTGGAAAAGATATTTCCACCATCCTTTTTTGATGTGATGGAGCACCTTCCTATACATCTTCCCAACGAAGCTGAATTGGGAGGCCTTGTCTAATATAGGTGGATGTCTCCTTTTGAAAGGTTTTTCAAAAAATTGAAAGGAAAAGCAAAGAACAAAATATATGCGGCAGGATCAATTGTTGAATCATATATCAATGACGAGATTTCTTATTTCTCTGAGCACTACTTTGCTGCAAACATACAAACAAAATTAAAGTGAGCAATTAAGAGTAAATATTTTTAATGTGATATTTAATTTAATATTATAATAATTACTTTTTAATTATTTGGTCAGATTAACAAGATTTGATGAAGGAGAATGAAATATGGCTTTTAGGTGATGACAATATTATAATAATTACTTTTTAATTATTTGGTCCCAGTGGAGAAATGAATGAAATATAGCTTTTAGGTGATGACTATCGTTGCGCACACGCATATGTTTTACAGAATTGTGACTATTTTCAACCAATTGAGAGGTATATAATTAGTTACATTTTAAGATATCTAAGTCCACTATATTTTCTCATATACATTTGTGGTGATCTTATCTTTCTATATAGTATGTTCGAGGATTATATTTCGGCAAAATATCCAGGACTTACCGAGAGAGAACTCTCCGCGAAAAGAGCTGACGAATATCATTCATGGATTAAAGAATATGTATGTTAAACCATTTTTCGTGATATACATATTGTACTTATTGTTATATTTAACATAACGGGAAGACTTATATATATGCAGGTTAGTTATTGGAACGCCTCAAATCCATTTCCTACTCGGGTTCAAGAGATTGTGCATGGACCTTTGAACCAGGCTAAAACATGGACAATATATTTTACAAGAGGTTATTTGTTTCATACAGAGAACCACGGTGCTGGACGAAAGACATGTAATTATGGGGTTTCGGTTAAAGGTGAAAATTATGCGGATGCATCTGACGCTGCAGATTTCTACGGGACATAAACTGATAGCATAGAACTTGAGTATGAGGGAATGCTTGGGTTGAAAATCACACTATTTAAGTGCAAGTGGTATGACCCTGTAATTGGTAGAGGCACAAGGAGAAGTAATGGTTGCGTTGTAGACGTTCTTTCATCCAGAAAGTACAATAAAAACGAACCATTTATTCTAGGTATGTATATAAATGCTCCAATCCTCAATATATTGTCATTATCACATTTATATATAATATGTGTAACTTTTACACGTTGATTGCAAAACAGCATCTCAAGCCTCACAGGTTTGTTATATTTCGTACCCATACATAAAGAAACCGAAGCATTTTTGGCTGAATGTTCTAAAAGTGAATCCGAGGGGAAACATTTCTAGAGAACTGACTCTTTTGCAAACAGAAAATGATGATGCTGTAATGATGACTACAATTGAAGAAGTCATAGTAGACAATTTGGAAATGAGAGACCCAATAAACATTGACTACGATGTTGCAGACGCGGAACCTGAAGATGAATTTATGTGTAATTTATCGTCTTCGGATGATAATAAGAAGACGACGAAGAACCCTAAAGATTATGTTGGTGCTTTAAGATATGTTTAATAAATTATGTACTTTAATAAACGTAATTGTTTTTTTTCCTACTTTTTAATAAAAATTAAAAATACTTGTGTTTTAAGAATAATTATGTACTTGAAATTATTTTCGTTGCAATACATATTGAATCATAACATTTTAAGTGATAAAAAAAACAAATAAAAATTTACAATTGGGGGTACTCGAATCCGGTCACTATATGTTTAGTAACCATACATAACCATCTGATCCATCTCCTCTTTTGTGATTATAAACAAAACGTGTTGTTTATAATGTGTAAATCATTTGTTATATTTTGGACAAAGAAATTTGGGCCAAAAATCAACGCAGGCCCAAAAACTATTCTTCTCTTCGATCGACCTAAACCTCTCTTCGCATTCTCTTCTTCTCTTCGAAACTCAGAGAAACCTAAACCTCTCTTCTTTGATCCATCCGCAGCCAACCTTTCTTCTCTTTGATCCATCACCTTCTTCTCTTTGATCGACCTTCTTTCTTCGATCCATCTTCCTTGTTCTCTTCGATCAACCTTTTTTCTTCGTCTTCGATCCATCTTTCTCAATCCATATTCATCTTTCTTCGTTGATTCATATTCTGTCTCATGGTGTCGAATCCTGCAGTTGAAACCAAAAAGAGAAAGGTTGCACCCAACCTTTCTCAGAGAGTCGGACCCTCTAACCCTAACCCACCCGCAGCCGCCGGTAGAAGAACCAAACCTCTTCCACCTCAGTACACTTTCACGCCGACGGCTCGAATTCCTTTGCTGTTCACGCCCCAAGAGATACCACGAGTTATCCCCCAAAACTTCCGGAACTTCCCACCGCCACAGACACTTTTCCAGAACTCCGTCAATCGAGTTCCTAATCCGCCTATTTCGACACCGGAGGTTCAGTACAACCCTGTGAATGAACCGGAGGATCATCCGCTGTCTCCACCACAGAACTCCCATGATCAATCTCGACAACCATCTTCTCAAGGTAACAATTACAATGCATTTCCTCAACTCGAGGATGACACGATGCAATCTCTAAATGCTCTGCTTACGATGCCTGGCCGTGAGAAGTTTACGACGGTTCTCTCTCCCATACCGTTGTTGAAGACAACTTGGTAATGTTTTTGGCTTTGGTTTGTTTTGATTCTCGTCTGTAGCAATTGGTAATGTTTGTAGCAATTGGTTTGTCATACTTATGGTGTTTGACACACTTAGGGAGAAGACAACTTGGTAATGTTTTTGGCTTAGGGTGTCTTTGATTCTCGTTTTAATTGGTTTGTCTTAGGGTGTCTTTGATTCTCGTTTCAATTGGTTTATTTATCTTAGGGTGTCTTTGATGCAACATGTGTATGTGAAACCATTGAATCTCTTGGACATTGTTAACTGATTTTTTGTTTTTTTGTTTACTTTCTAACTGATCAAACTAACACACATTGTTTACATGTCTGTGTGGAGGTTTGATCGGGACAAAAAAGGCCAACATTTTCGGATTATTACCAAGATTTTTACAAACAAATTCAATGGTCCATATTATACTTGGACTTGTGTGCCTCCGGATAGAAAACAGAGATACTTTATGGAGTTTGCGGTAAGAATAGTCCAATGTAACCTGTTTTCTACTTGTGTTTATTACTTGTTTTCACTGACTTTCACTGACATAATTCCTTCTCTCTTTGTTATGTATAAAACTCACACTTGGGATCCATTGATAACAGGAACCGTTCAAGAAAATTTCAACACCATCTGTAAACGTCGGATGAAGGGCATGGTTAGCAATGCAAGGACGGCTCAAATTAAACCTTCATGGATTAAAGGTACTCTCTGGCAAGAGATGGTTGATAATTGGGATACTGAAGAAGAACAACAAAGGAGTTCAACCTATTCCAAGTGTCGTATGTCTGACCGTAATGGTCTTGGTCCTCACATCCACTTATCAGGCCCTAAGTCGTATAGGGAAATCCGAGATGATCTGGTAATAAGTCATTTCTATTTTGTTAGTTACATTTATCAACATTTCTATCTTTAAACACTTTCATAACAATTCTTGACTTTCTAAGACTGCAGGAACATGAGTTGGGAAGAGATGTCAATATGGGTGAAGTTTTTTTCAAAACACATACAAAGCCGGATGGTTCTTATGTTGATGGCAAGGCAGAGAAAATCCATCAAGCTTATCAGTAGAAGTTGCAAGAGAAGATGGCTGAGCTCGAGGCAGATTCAACTCTTTCAGGTGGTACTTCACACCGTCAAGAGCTCACCAGCGATGAATGTACTGCCATCTTTCTTGAGGTAAAGTAGCATTGCTCTATACTTACTGTTTTTCTTGTTTTGCTCTTTACTTACTGTTTTTCTTGTTTTGCAAACAGTGCACTGAGAAGGATTTACGAGGAACTCCTTATGGTGTTGGAAGCCTCAAAGATACTCTTGGCAAGGGCAATCAACCATCACAGACCGAAGCCTTTCTTACATTGCAAGAGCAACTAAAGGAAGCCCAATGTCAGATTGAAGTTCAGGCGACTCTCAATGCTGAAGCTGCTGCTCGAGAAAAAGAGACTCATCTCCTTGTGGCTAAGCAAAAGAGCGAGATCAAAGAGCTGACTTTGATGGCAAAGTTCATGCGCCACACTAATCCAGCTTTCCTTGAGTTTATAGCCTCTCAATCAGCTGAGGAGGACAATCTTCCATCAACAACTCCATGATCAACTCCAATATGGTTCATATTGTCTCTTAACTCATGAACTAAGCTCTTTCATTTTGTTTGTATGTGTTATAAACTTTTTCCTTCTTATCTTTTGGTTTGATTTCTATTTTGGACTTGTGTATGTTCTGGTTTCAATACAATTATGGTTATGTTATAATGTGTTTTCATTAGATTTTTCATTTCATAAATCAGGATTAAAATCAGGATTACAAAACAATAAAAACCAGTTAATTTCATTATTTTCTAAAACAACGTAGTCGTATATAATCATCATTTAGACGGCAAATAGAAGGTAAATAGTCGCAGAAAAAAATGACTAATTTATGACTAAAGTTTTATTCATGTAAAAACGTCGTAACTTAGTCGCAATTTAGTCACTAAATTTAGCGACTAATATACGACTACTGCAACAATAATCGTTAAATTGTCGGTCAATTGTCGCCAAATTTGGTTACTAAATATTGACAATGCAATGACTATGTAACGACAACGTTATATCGTTGTTGAATAGTCGCTAAATAACGACAATAGGTATCGTATTAGCGACAAAAATTTAACTACAATAGTGATTAGTCGCTAAATAGTCGTTATATTAACATTAATGACTATTTAGCAACTATTACCACAGTGGTCGTTGCCCTGTTTTCTTGTAGTAGAATTATCTATTTATATTTTTTTGTTTTAGTTTTTCATTTTTTTGATAATTATCTTTTAGTTTTAAAAATAAAATATTAGATTACACATGAAAAAATTTCAAATTAATAAAATTGACACATGTGGCGATCACTTGAATACTACCTTTGAAAACCAAGATTTAGATATCAACAAATTTCTTATTTCATTTTCTCCACATGTTTAATAAGTTTTACTCTTTTTAAAAATAAATATATTAACAAATAGAAATTCCAATAGAATTAGGTTGCTAATTTAAAATATACTTTTATGTTTATTGAATATATAAGCAAATTTCTTTAACTTTTTACTTGTGGATAGATTTTTTTTTTTATTGATATATTACAACTTTTCTATTTTTATTTAAAATATCTTTATAAATCATATTGACTCATGTCATGATTTGTTAAGGATTAAAGTTATATAAGTCGTAATGTCGCCGAGAAAGCTTCCATTAGATCTGGAAGAAGAGATACTCGTTCGAGTTCCACCTCGATCTCTCGTTCGTTTCAGATTCGTTTGCAAAGGATGGAATACTCTTTTCAACGATAAGATATTCGCCAACAGAAACTTTGCTTTCGGTCGTCCAGAAATCTTGTTAAAGACACATACCCATATGTATTCGATAAGCGTTTCAAGATTTTTGGGATGATGTATACTCGTCAAAATATTTATCAAATTACTAGGAAAGTTGCAGTCTTCGAATTCGCAACCAATGCGTGGAACGTTACTCATCGTACCACTCCACGTTTTCTCGAAGAAGAGATACTAGTAGATGAATATCACTGTAGGGTCTCCCTAAATGGAAATTTGTACTGGACAGCTTATCCTTATTAAGAAACTGGACATCAGTATTTCATCCGAATGTTCGATTTTTCAAAAGAGGTAGCAAAGACCTTTTGTATTCTACCGTTTAAGGGAAAACATAGTTCTTCCCATACTCGTGGCCTTGCGATTTACAAGGGAGATCGGCTTTCAGTGTTACAACAATGCACAAGAAGAAGAGAGGTTAAGATTTGGGTGACAGAGAAGAAGATTGGCAATGGGGATGATGGAGAGGACGTGGTGTGGATTAAGTTCATGACTATCTCAATACCTCATTTCCCCATGGTTTGCAACAATAGCTCTTCAAGTTACTTCGTCGATGATACTGTCTTTGGAAAAACCTTCGTTACGTGTTTTCTTGGCAAGAAACCTAAACAAGCTTGGGTCTATATTGTGAGGGGAGATCTGTACAAAAAGATTAAGATAGATGAAGTAACACATCAGCAGTTTCAATCCTGTGTCTATGTTCCTAGTTTGATCCCCAAGATTTTCTTGAGAGACTTTCGCTAAAGCTACGGAACCAAGAAGAATTTTTTTACAAGTTTGATTTCTATTGTTTTTTCCTTGTTTTATTTATTTATTTATTTGATCACCATAAGTAGTTTGCTTTGTTATGAATCATCGTTTTTATCTTTTATTCTTTTGGAGTCGTTGTGAGAACTGAAACTGGATTCTCCTCTCGAAATGTTTTGTGGACGAAGGGACTTACTACCGTAGTAGTTCCAAACTGATTTTAGAAGCAGAAAGTTGAGAGAGTAAAAATAAGTATTCTTGTCCCCTAGAAGTTTTTTGGACCACCTATTTATACTAAGCCATTACAATTAATGTCATATCCAATTAAGGCCCGAAGATCTCGCACTCCGTAAGAAATGAGATCTTTGACCAATCCTCCGATCTCCGAGGTGATTCACCCGCCGTTATGCACTATTTCACTTCTCCAATCGAGCATGATGGGCTGGGCTCTTATGTAACTTCGGCCCGTATTGCTTGCTGTTCATGGGCTAAGGCCCATGACCCGAGGTGACTAATGGCGGTACCAACAGTTGGTACAACTACACGTACTATAGTGGATGACTTTTGATCTCCTTCTCGCCTGACTCGGAGGACTTTTGATCTCCTTATCGCTTGTTTCGGGAAAACAAATATACTTCGTATCCCGTGATTTGATCGAGGTAATGATGAGATTTTATCTTTCCCGAACACACATTAGGCCCACCACTCTGCACGGCACCCTATAAGAGAGAGAGAAACATGAACCGGGACTCTTCATTTTCCCAGGTAATCATTGCAACCCTGCGTATAAAGGTAGCCGTCCTCTCTTCTCTCTCATTATTTTCAGAATTAAGTTCTTTGTCGATTTACTCTCCCCGTTCTCTTTTGCTCTCTGTCGTTTGCCGGAAAGTTCTTCATGTTCTTCTTGTCACCTTATCTTTTTCCTTCGTTCTAACATCATGTCTCCCCCAAAATTTTCATCGGGTAAAACCGCGAAACCGCTTATCCCAGGCGCCTTCGGCCCCCATCCACCATCAAATCTCTCAGACACTGATATGGCGGTGGTTAGGGGATCTTGCGGAATCCCCTCGGAGATCGAGATTAGGTTTCCGGAAGCGCATGAATCCCCGGAGAATCCTCCCGTCGGGTACTGTTGTGTGTTCGAGAGTTTCTTATCCGCCTGCGGATTATCTTTCCCGCTTCCCGAGATCATTGTACGGATGATGTTCGAACTGGAGTTCGCTCTCCCTCAAATGTGTCCGAATTTTGTTCAAACTGTTCTTTGTCTTCAGACTCTAGCCGAGGAATACAACTATTCGTTGTCCTTGGCTGACTTTCTCCACGTCTACACCGTGAAGACGGGTCGTACCAAAGGCACCCTCTACGTGAGTCTGCTCTCCGGACTTAAAGTTTTTGACGACCTTCCGGAGAAAGATGAGAAGTGGTGAAAATCGTTTTTCTTCTTCCCCGTTAACGAGCTCACATTCGGGCATCTCACGGGCTTGTTCGTTTTGAAGTGGACTTCAAAAATTGGTAGCGTAGAGTAGTCCGTTTAGAATTAGCTAGCCTTCTCTAACTTTTCGTCTTACCTCTGTTATTCTGGTTTCAGTTCACTTCGAACGCGGCCAGCTTTCTCCCACCTTCACGGAGTTCTTTTCCCGGTTTTGCAGCGAGGGGCAAATTGCTTGGGACTCTTTCTCGTGTGAGCGGATCAGAGAGTCCGGAGTTAGACACAGGAGACGTTCTCTTATTCGATCCTCTCCTCCCCGAATCCTTGATACTGCTTCGATGGGCTACCGCGAAGAAAGAGCCCTTAAGAAAGAGTTCGAAAATGCTGAGAGGGAAGCGAAGAGGCAGATGTCCGCTGCTCTCGCTATGGGAAAAGTCTCCATTCCCGCCAAGAGTACTAACTTGCCAACTCCCGAGGTAAGTGAAACTTATGTTCCTCCCTTGATGCCTTCTGAACCCTCCGTGATTGTCATCGCGGACTCGAGTGACGAGCCTCAGGAGGGAGTGGGTCTCCCGGCTGCGGGAAACGAACAGGTCGAGGGGAGTTTGCAAAAGGCCGAGCTATCAAAGAAGAGAAAGGAGCCGGAGTCTTCTTCTAGTTTGAGCGAGAAGACCCGAGCTCGAATCGGCTCTTCGGGGGAAGAACGGACTCGGAGCATCTCTTCTGGGGAAGAGCGAAGTAAATCTGGCTCGAAAGATGTAGCCCCCCTGTCAGAGAGGAGGTCTAGGGAACCTCCAGTCAAGGAGTCCGGCTCGAAAGATGGGGCTCCTCCGACTGGGAAGTCGTCCAGGGATTCATCCGTAATCAAGGAGTCCGGAGGTTCTTCCTTCAAGACCCCCCCCCCCCGAAAGAGCAGCACCACTTACCTCGCGGTAAGTAGGATTTTAGGAGTAGTAAACTCATATTTGAAAAACACGTTTTTATTTAGTTGGAATAATTTAACCACTTCGTGCTCCTGCCTCCCTAGCGGACTTGATGCGAAACTACACCCGACCTAGAGTTCGTGTCCCCGCTTTTGCTGATATGTCCGAGATCAACCAGGGGAATTTCTTCCGGTTCGCGGATAAAATCGGGGAGGTTAGTGACTAGTTTGATATGCTTACGTGTCTAATTTCTACTTCCTCTGACTAACGAAACCATTTTAACAGGTGATGATCGAGTTCAACAACTTGGTGGCATCTTACGAGGAACAGCTGTTCGCATCCCCGTCCACATTCGAAGTGGCTGCACTTCAACAGAAGGTGACTGACCTCGAAGCCCAAGTAGCGGAGTTTACCCGGTTGGAAGCTATTAACGCTAAGACCGTGGAGAAGGCCGAGCAGATCCGAGCTCGAATGAAGAAAGCTGAGGTCGAGGTGTTGGACCTCGGGATAGCCAATGAATCCCTTCGGGGAAAGCTAAAGAAGGCTGGTGAGCTCTACCTCAAAGCCGCGGAGAACGAGAAAATCGCCAAGAACAGGCCCCATGAGATCGAGATCCGCAACCAGCTTCTGGAGGCCGGTAACAGCTGCAAGATGGAAAAGGCACGGAGGGAAAAGAGGCAATCACTGAGGAAAACTCTCCGCCCACTCATCGAGGAAGTGAAGATACACTTCGAGGAGACGGAGAGGTTGGTTCCTGCCCAGATCCGAGCTGCTGAGATTAGGGCCAACCGGATGCTCATCAAGGAGATCTCTCGGGGGGAAATTCAGGACATCGAGGAGGAGCTCGGGATCCTGCGGGCTGATGAGGAGAAGGCTGATGGTGAAGTCGCGAAGGTAACCATCCGTGACTTTGATCTTTCCGCATTTTCTGAGCTATTGGTGGATTAGCCCGAGCTGCTATGCAAAGAGCCCCCCCCCCCCTGAGCATCACCCTTGATGAATCTGGGACTAACTTCAGACAACTGTCGAACCAGGAACTGGACCTCATTTTGAGCAACACTGCGGAGCTGGACCTTGCCGCGGAGGTGGGAATCGCTGAGGTTAATGTGACTCCTCCCGAAGTAGGTGAAGTTGCTTCGTCTGACCGTGTCCCCGCTTTAGACGAGCAATAGACTGAGTTTGGGGTTGTTTTGGCACGAGTTGCCCCCTTTTGTTTATTTTATTTTCGCCTTGCTAGACTTTGTTCGGGGTTTTTGGTCGGAGTGACAGCCCGGGACTAAAATTATTCTACTTTTAATTTAGCTTACTCGTTATATGTTTTTCGCTTACTAAGTCTTCTATGAAGAGGACCTCGATTTATAACGACTTAGGAAGCTGATTTCAAACAAACATTAGAAAGTACACAATAAGACTCGGATTTTAACTAAAGGTGCTTTCAACTTCAAGGAAAGTACAAAGTGGACTTCGGTTCGCGGAACTTCAATCTCCGATAAAAGTTTACGAAGTGGAACTTCAATCTCCGATAAAATTTTACGAAGTGAGACTCCGATTTTAAGTAAAAAGGTTTACGAAGTGAGACTACGGTTTAAATACTTTTAACGAAGTAGATCTTCGATTTTCGATAATAAAAGGTTTACGAAGTGAGACTTCAGTTTAAATGACTTTAATGAAGTAGAACTTCGATTTTTGATAAAAAAACTTTTATGAAGAGAGACTCTGATTCACTAAAAGTCTATAAAGCGGAACTTCGATCTTCGATAAAATTTTACGAAGTAAGACTTCGGTTTAAGAAAGAGTTACAGAGTGAGACTCCGGTTTTCAAAGAGAGTTTACAAAGTGAGACTTCGGTTCAAATGACTTTAACGAAGTAGAACTTCGATTTTGAAAACGAGATATTTACAACAGGAAGTTTATTTGATATAAATAGCTGGACCCGAAGCGGGTTGCCTACGTACCCTTTCCGGGATCAAGCTAGTTGTAGTTCGATACATACTTGAGACCAAACTAACCATAAAAGCGTTTCAGGTGCAAAGAATACCAGGATCTCGGTATGGGTTTCCCATTTGAATCTTCCAGCCGATAAATGCCATTTCGGATCTCGCTTGTGATCTTGTATGGTCCTTCCCAGATGATTCCTAGTTTTCCCGCATTTTCCTCCTCGGTGTTCTCATAGACCTTCCGAAGCATCATATCGCCAACCGCCAAAGGCCTACCTCGGACTTTGGAGTTGTAGTAACGGGCTACAGCATTTTGGTAGTTTTGCATTCGAACCAAGGCCCAGTCCCATCTCTCATTTATGACATCAAGAGTGTCTTGTAAGAATGCTTCATTTTCCGCAGCCCGAGACGGGTTTAATGTTGTGCGGACTCCGGGAACCTCTATGTCAACTGGGACTACGTTATCAACCCCGTAGACTAAAGAAAAGGGTGTTTTGTTGGTGGCCCGGCGAGGTGTAGTTCGGATTGCCCAAAGTACACCTTGTAATTCGTCCGGCCAACGTCCTTTCCGGGAGTCCAGCCGTTTCTTCAGATTTGCCAGAATAACCTTATTCATGGCTTCAGCTTGCCCATTTCCTTGCGGATGGCAAGGGGTCAACTTGCTAAGTCATATTCCCCATTTCGCACAAAAGTTCTTGAACTACGAGGAGATGAACTGCGGGCCATTATCTGTTACGATCTCGTACAGCACGCTGTATCGATAGATTATACTTTTTAGCACAAACTGTTTAACTTGCTCACTAGTCATAGCTGCATATGCCGCTGCTTCTATCCATTTGGAGAAGTAATCAGTAAGGGCTAACACGTACTGAACTCCTCCCGGACCCCGATGTAAGGGACCAATAATATCCATAAACCACCTCATAAATGGGTAAGGCGTGGACACAGAGGACAGGAGCTCGGTAGGCTGATGAATTGTTGGAGCATGTTTTTGGCATTTCTCGCAGGTTCGGGAATATTCCTCGCAATCAGCGAGCATAGTTGGCCAGAAATAACCCTGTCTCTCAAATTTTAAGGCTAAGGTGCGGCCTCCGGAGTGGTTGCCATTGGGCCCGTCATGAACGGCCCGCATTAACGCTGCGTACTCTTTACCAGCAATGCATGTTAAGTAATGACCAGCGATGCTACGACGCAGGAGTCCTTGAACATAAACGCAATACCGTGCACTGATGATCTTAAGCTTCCTCGCATCCCACTTATCAGCCGGGAGATCGCCTTTCTCAAGATAAGCCCATATCGGAGTCCGCCAATCGTCTGCCCCCCAATTATCAGTGGTTGTATTGCCTGAGGATTGACGTAGAACGACAGGCAGTTTGCGGCTAGGTGAATGAGACTGCTCTAGAGTGCGGACTGTGGTGTCAGTGTTTGTCCCCTCAAGAGGTGAGGGAGTGGCTTTGAGTATCGGATAAAGGAGCGCGAGCTACCTCCTCCGCTTCTCTTTTTCTCATCGCCCTGGTTACGACGCTCAAAACTTCCAAGCGTATGCTCGGATACTCTATAACTTCAACCGGAATGACTCTTGTTACCGTGGGGTCTAAAGTTGAGGCCAGTGAAGCTAAAGCGTCTGCTGCGGAGTTCTCGCTTTGCGGAATCTTTGTAACCTCGAAGTCGTCGAAAGTCGATGCTAACGCCCGAGCCGCAGCCAAGTAAGCTTCCATTCGCCCGTCTTTGGCTTCGTACTCTCCAGAAAACTGGCTTGCAAACAACTGTGAGTCACAGAAATCTCTGAGATGCCTAACGCCAATCCCTATTGCAAGGCGAAGTCCGGCTAGGAATGACTCGTATTCTGTTTCGTTATTGGACACACCAAAATTCAAACGGAACGACTGCTCGATCATTTCGCCTGTAGGTGAACTAAGGAGAACACCGATTCCGGCTCCAGTCCTAGAGGAAGCTCCATCTACGTACAAGCCCCAAGGTCCTTCGACGCTATCCTCGGCCGAACTGGCGAGTGGCAATTCGATGAGAAAATCTGCTAGCACTTGCGCTTTTGCTCAAGTCCGAGTTTGAAACTCAACACGATCGGCATATGCTGCAAAGTTGAAAGATCGGCGACAGTAGCGGCGATCGTTTCCAACCAAATTGACACTTGCCCTTCCAGACCGTTGAAACGATCGGATAAGGTGGTTACTACCCTTTACCCTCAATATTCGAAGCTGCTTGCTAGCTCTCTGATTTCTCTGCCAAATCCTGCAATAATTTTTGTATTGTTTCCAAAGTTACCTGGTTGGAGGATTCATGAGCCATGGTAGCGTTGTATAACGTAGATCTGACAGAGGTCGGAACTATTGAGGGTAAAGGGTAGTAACCACCCTCCTTCTAGCGCCAAATGTGAGAACCGAAACTGGATTCTCCTCTCGAAGTGATTTGTGGACGAAGGTACTTACTACCGTAGTAGTTCCGAACTGATTTTAGAAGTAGAAAGTTGAGAGAGTAAAAAATAAGTATTCTTGTCCCCCTAGAAGTTTTTTGGACCCCCTATTTATACTAAGCCATTACAATTAATGTCATATCCAATTAAGGCCCAAAGATCTCGCACTCCGTAATAAATGAGATCTTTGACCAATCCTCCGATCTCCGAGGTGATTCACCCGCCGTTATGCTCTATTTCACTTCTCCAATCGAGCATGATGGGCTGGGCTCTTACGTAACTTTGGCCCGTATGGCTTGCTGGTCATGGGCTAAGGCCCATGACCTGAGGTGACTAATCGCGGTACCAACAGTCGTTCTCATTAGTTTTAAACTCAAAGGATACTATATCACAAACTAGAGATGGACCTGTGCGTTGCACGGGTTTTGTTTATTTTTAATCAGTATATTATATATAATTATAGAATATAAATATATATATATATATATATGTATATGTTTATTAGAGGTCATCCATTCTTATATTTTTAGTGATATGTGCATTGTTTATGTATGCTTGGTTTTAAATTACATATACGTTATATTATTACTTTTAATTAAATAATATAACATATCCTAAGGATATGTTTTTTAAATAATTATTAACCTAACATTCATGAAATCCAAACTTTTGTATCACTTATCTTATTTGATATAATAAAAATAAAACATATCCTAACGATGAGTTAAAACCAAATTAAAATAACTGTATAAAAACCTAATTTTATGCATAGACTTATAAAAAAAATAAAATCAAATTCATTCCTCAAATAAGTATTTCCAACAATTGAATGGGAACATTTTCTAATTCTTTTTCGCCCAAATTACCTTTTTATCTATATGAACAACATAATAACAATTAATTGAATTTCAAGTCTAAATATATTAATCCATACAATAAAACAATTTTCTATAAAATTTGTAGCTCTTTCGATTTCTGCAGTTTTCCGGTGAAATTTTACGCATCTTTATCAAATATAACAAAAGATAATATCTGGTAATAAATTATATTTGTACCTGCTGTAATAGGGCCGTAAAAGACTCCATCTTGTAGGTTTTTCAGGAGTTCTTCCAATTTCATTTTAAATACACGACATTTAATATCAGGTCTCTCATTTGCAATCTCATTTTATATGTTCGTTCATTTCTTCCCATTTTGGATTTGCTGTTCTTGTAATGAAAAAGTTCGGATTTCCATACCGTCTACATATTGTCATTGCGTCTCGATAATTATCTACCATGTATAGCGGTCCGCCTGTGAACGAATATAATGAAATTATTTCTTGGTCTGCTCTAAGTTTTTTCTGATTATACAGATAAAAGTTCCTACGTTCTTGCTCAATAGCAGTGTATGCATCAACTACATATTGATGGAAAAGACGGCCTGAACGAATTATCGTTCTTAGAGATGTCAATCTTGAATGTATTTGGTATGCATAATACTCGCACATTGTAACATATGACCTCTTCGTAGTATATCCTTCTCTATATGGAAAGGTTTTTCCTTATAACCTTGTTCACCATATGGAAACAATAAAGGACATTGTAGATACATGTACCATGGATGTAAAGAGTTGATTTATTGTGATTTGTGCATTTTTGGATGCACTATAATATCTCTCTCACAATTTGGAATAGACATGTCACCCACAATAAGTCCAGTTATCTCGTCTCCTTGTGGAAGGTCAAATTGTCTACCACGTTTTTTATTTTTTACTAATCTGATTAAGTATTCTTCAATTGTTCCGGATTTGTATCTATCTCTAGCAATTCTGAACACTTAAGCTAACTCGTTGTATTCGTCAAGCATGTCAATCAATTAATCCGCTGAGAATACTTTCATTCAACTCATTGTTTTTTTTCTTTTGGCAAGTGCATTAAGACAATTTTGTAGTTCATGAGCGGTATCATATACGTATAGCTACACAAAACGTGGTAGAGCTCCTTCGTCTGGTAGTAGAGATCCAATTTTGTGGTAATTTTTACCATGCATACGAAAAGTGAAGGGACCATTTCCTGAATTGATATCATAATCAATTTTTCCACTCATTGATGTAAAAGCAAGCGTTGAATTATATGTTCATATATTGTTCCGAACGATGTTGACCGTGACAATAAGTCATCTAAGTAAGTTGGAGGTTGTCGAGATAGTTGTAGCACAACTCGTCCTTGTTGACAACAAATCAAAAATTTCAACTTTTTTCCACTTTGTTTAAGACTTTCAGATTTCCACACCAAAGCCTCAAGATAATTACATGTCAATAAGTCATTGTCTTCTCCTTTATTGTTTTCTGCATAAAGAACAATAACACTTTTATAAAATAATGTTATTTTGTTTGATAAAAAAAATGTTATTTTATGTAATTTTATTTAACTGTATAATTATTATATTAATAGAATTGTTACGAGGCTTGTTTGACGCTTTATTGCGGAGACATCTTCATTTTTGTTTTAGAGCATGATTATCTTTATTGTTATCTTCAATTATCCTTTTTTGTCATCAAAAATATCTTCAATTATCCTTTTTTGTCATCAAAAATATCTTCAATTATCCTTTTTGACATCAAAAATATCTTCAATTATCCTTTTTTGTCAGATTCTCTTCCAGATATATGTGGTTAAATTTAATGAGTTTGAATTTTTCTTAGTTGCATAGTTGTAAGCTGGGATCACTATATTTTGTAAAATAATATTAGTCAATGATGAAAAAATATGTATGTGAAGCTGAATATGAGTTTTATACTTACTCATTGATTTAGTTTGCTGACTCAGGCCTCTAGTGTAGCTAGTTTCATCCGCATATGAGTTTTATACTTACTCATTAATTTAGTTTGTTGACTCATGCATCTAGTGTAACTAGTTTCAGCCGCATATGAGGTTCACCTCTAAGCGTCTTCTCCATCATAACAATCTGATCATTATTCATAGTAGTTATATTTCTTTTGTTGGGTGACTTTTCATTCTTTTCACAGTTTCAGTTTCGATCTCTAGTGCTCATGTTTAAAAATTCTATTTGAGTTTGATACATTGGAATAACCTCTTCCTCTCTCTCTATATGACAAATATTTGAGAGACTACATATCTTTTTTTTTTTTTTTTTTAGGATTAGGCCAAAATTTCAATATAACATAGGATTGTTTTGAATAAATATAATTATTGTAGAAGGATTTTCTTTAGAAACTATATTTATCTTTATCGTAAAGTTATATTTATAATTTATTTTATGATTAGTAATTTTTTTATTTCTTAATTTTTTACAAAGATTTTTTCTTTTAAAATTGGAAATTTGTGTAACATTGACATTTGTCACAATCTGATGAGTTAGTAAGTTTGAAATTGACACTTGTCACGATCTGGTGAGTTAGTAAGATTTTTTTTTTTTAAATTAGAAATTGTGTAAAATTGACACTTGTCACGATCTGGTGAATTAGTAACTTTTGAAATTGACATGTGTCATGTCACGATCTGGTGAATTAGTAAAAAAAAATTCTTTTAAAATTAGAAATTGTGTAAAATTGACATTTGTCACGATCTGGTGAGTTAATAATTTTTGAAATTGACATGTATGACAATGGTGAGTTAGTAACTTTTGAAACCATACTTTATATAATAAGATATATAATTTTGTCCTATAAAGGTTCTAACTCATGATAGAACCAGAATTTGTTAATTTGGGGCTAATGCAGTTAATTAATAGAGGTTTTGTTTGAAATCTAGTTCGTTAGCCTGGCAAGTCATATATATACAAAGTAGTTTAAAATCTAGTTTGCGAGGCTGCATAAACAAGTCCACGAGAGCACGAACCGAGAACAAAAATCATATAGGTAATGCAAAAGTAGTGCTCCAACCGGCCCAAGATGTTCAGCCATGACACAACCTGTGGACCATATGTCTACTGCACTTGTGTACTCATACAGTGGCTCCAAAGTTGAGCTCTGGGGCACGAGATAGTCACAAATGTAAGATAACTTGGCTTCTCCTTTCACCTGACACGACATATTTTAGGCATAGACTAGAAAAAACTGTAAGATCCTTGTGCCAATGTGGTCGAAAAAGAAAGTATTAAATCCGGAAGCTTTAAACTCAGGTCCTCAAGGTACAACTACACGTACTCTAGTGGATGAGTTTCACATCCTTGTCCTCTTTGACTCTTTGTTAGTATGTATACAAAGTTCTCAAATCGAGGGAAAAACAGAGACAAGAATTGCGATTAAATTATGCAAATCTTTTTTTTTTTGTTTCAAATGCAAAATAAGTCCTACAAAAATATAAGAAAATCAACAATGAAAAATGAGAAATAGAAAAACAAATCACGGGTCCTATCATTCTTTCCTACTATACAATGAAAACATTCTCTACCCACGAGAGTCCATTTGGACCCAAACCTAACAATTTCTTCACACAAAAGACAAGACTACTAAACAACAACACACAAATGTCACAGCGAGCAAATCAAACGCAACCCGCTACAAAACGCTTAGAATTAATTTCTTACCAATTTCAAATGATCTCATATGATTAGTTTTACATCAACTCACTCAGAGCTATTGGAGTTCTCTTCTCTGCTTTCCTCATCATGATCACTCTGTTGCGGCTTCTCTTGATGCTCAACCGCTTGTTCCCCATTCCCGTTCCCGTTTCCGCCTCTCGAATAAGCCGCGTTCAAAGCGGCTAACATCCCGAGTTTCGAGTCCGGCATGCTTAGACCTAAGTTCTGAGTCGGCTGCGGCTGAGCTACAAACGAGCCTAGTTGAAGAGGACTCCCTCTATACTGATCCATCGGAAAACTAAACCCTGTTCCCGCCATAAAATGAGTCGCAGCTCCAGCTCCAGCAGAGTTCACAAATGGCCACATAGGAGCACGGTGGCCCGCCGAGTTGTTGTTGTTATTGCTACTACTCTCCATCTGATTACCGGGTGGCACCGGAAGCATCCAAAAAGTGTTCCCACCGCTAGACCTACTCGTCGGAGCAACCGCCCACATCGGCGCCGCCGCAGGATCCGGAGTTTCACTTTCTTTTAAAGACTTACTCTCGTTCTGTTTCCTATCATCATCGTCTTCCTTAGACAAATCAATCGATCTATACCGTTTCCTGGAGAAATTCTCACCGTCAGGAATCGTTTCCACCGGAGCTTGATTCTGGTGGTGGTGGTGGTGCTGTTGAAGATGATGATGAAACCCTAAAAGCGGCGCCGCATGAGCTGCCGCAGCCGCAAACGCACCTCCTTGTTCATCAAACTGATGTTGGTGGTGATGAGTCAATCCAAGAGCACCGTAAAGCGGCACCGATTTAGACGGCGGCGCCGAAAGAGTCGATCCGCTGCTACGAAGCGAAACACTCAAAGTAGAAAAGTTCGCCGGAATAGTACCAGTACCTGTAGCAGCAACAATCGCCGGCTCAGCTTGTTGAAGAAGCCATTCGATAGTTTCACCATCAGATTTATGACCTAACTCTCTCGTCAACTGAAAAACCCTAGCCGCACAAAGCGCTGGCATACGAATCCGTCGTCCTCTTCCGTCGACTTTCGTGTGACGGTCTTTAGTAGAACGCTTCGTTGTAGTCGCCGCCACCGCAGCCGTTGTTGTTGTTGAGAGTGTTGAGTCTTCTAAGGGTGTAGATCTGGGGACGATTGTGAGAGATGCGTCAACTAGTTGTCTTGCTCCTCCACCTAATCCGGTGGTGACGGCGGCGGCGGTGTCGTTGTTGTTACGGATGTCGGAGAGATCCATTTTTTTTTGTGGGAGAAAGGGGAAAGGGACAGAGATGAAATTGGAATTAGGGTTTTGTGGAAGAAGAAGAAGAAAATGAAACGAGTATGGATGATTCGATTGTCGCCTTCATGTGTAAAGTACTTGTGTTTCTCAGTTTGACTCTTGTCTTGTTCTTCGTCTGAACAACATCTAAGAGAGAGAGAGATGAGAAAAGGGTTTGATGATGTAAAAAGCAGGTAGATGACTTTTCCAGCAAACCCGAATTATTATTATTTAATTTTGTAGTTTTTTTTTTTCCCGTCATTAAGAAAAAAAAAACATTGATTAGTTTATTGTGATTATAAAGGTGGATTAGCCCATTAATTTAATTAATTAGGGGAAGAAAGAAATTAAGATGACCTTTCATAATTTTGTTGTTATTGTCTCTTCCCAACCATAATCCACCCACAAAGTGAGTTTTATTAACTTTTTCCATTTACATAAAAATAAGATTAAAAAGATAATTTAGTTTTTTTAAATTGTTTTATTATTTTTGTAACTATTTCTTAAGATAAATGAGATGAAAATAATAGAATAGTTTTTATTTTGTTCATCTTTTTAAAAAGGGAGAAAAACTCTTTTTTATTTATTTAAAGAGATGAAAATGATAAATTATCTAACTTTTTATTTTTAACTCAAACGTTGAATTTAGTTTTCATCCAATTTTTACTTTAAAAGTGACTACCATTCACAACTATGTAATTTATGATCAAATAAATAAATTTAGACATTAATTAATGATTTCACTATGGTAATCCAAAAAAAAAGTTTACTTATACAATTTTAGAAATAACAATATAGAGAATCGAACTAGATATTTCATTTTAAAAACATAAAGACATGAAATATTAAATAACAAAAATAAGAAATCGATTTTAAATAAAAGTAAATGAAGTTAATAAGATCTTTATAAGATGTAGGATTCCATTCCGTTGGTAGTAACCACAATAAGAAAAATAATGTGATACTATTATTCTTTAAAATATTCTAATTTGTGCGATGAAATTGTTATAATAGTATCTCTGAATAGTTAGATCTTAGATGAGCGACATGAGACATTTAAAAGTGCATGTGACGTTAGATAAGTGATTCATGATGTTATCACATGTGTTCACAAAAGGGATACGACCATACGAGAGGTTATACCTTTTTTTTTGTAAAATCCTATGTCTATGTCTACTACTATGGTTACCAATGAAAGCTTAAATCCTATGTCTCTACTGCTCGTATCAGAATTAAAGAGAACTGAGAACTTGCATTTTAACCATGTTAAAGACTTTGGAGCGACACACATGTTTCTTGAATTCTTGGTATTAGTTTAATAGATTTGTCGAATTGGGAAAAGAACAGATAAGCATCTTTTGGACAGCGAAGCGTGCGTAATTTGGCAGGTGGGGACAGCTCATCCAATCCACCTCCGTATCCCCTCCCATATATATATTTTAGTTTTGTAAGATTTATCAAAAGTCTTTTATGATTTTATCCCACTAGATACTCTTATTGTTTTTAACTTTTTTATACATTAGGTAAATGACACTTCTGAACCAAAAAAAAAAAAAGTGAAAGAAACTATACTCTTTAAGACTGTAAATGGTCTTGGAAAAAAAAAGATTATGCACTTTCAAATTGGGTTGTTTTACCCGTCAATACTTCAAAGATTATACTTCAATAGACTGTAAATATGAACATTTTTTTTTCCTTTTTTTCTTTTCCTTTTTTCTTTTTTCTTTTCTTTGGACAAACAAATTAAGCACTATACGTCTTGACAAAGAGTAATGAAACAAGTGTAGAGATGTGCCTATAAGGACCGAGGCAGAGTTAAAAAGCAATCAAATATGCTGACACTTAGGAAAGTACAGAAAATGTCATCCATCAACTTTACATGAAGCATTCACTCGAAGGGAATGCACCATTTTTACCAGTAACATAAAATACAAACAAACAGTGGAGATTCATAGTACAACTCCAGAGATGAGTGTTTTATTTTGTCCCATATCACAAAGTCGCTACAACAATCACCAGATAAATGAAGTCCAGGTGTCTGATCTTCGAACTAAACCACCTCAGGCAAGCCATCTGCTGGAATTAATATAGGTTTCCAGGTGCACTGGTGAGTTAACTTGTCAACCATAAGAAGAAAGAAAAACAATGACCGGGGAGTTAAAAACGTGGTGAGGCAGTAGATTAGGGCATGATATTGTTTGAATACCAAGTCCTTGATGATCTAATGAACCATTGGGTAGACTAAAAGTGGAATTGACCCATCACAGATACAGAGTCATGCCTACAGTTGGAATCCTTGGTGTTCAGGGAAAGACTGGAGAACTGAGACTCGAGATCTTTGCCAGTAGTACGTCCGCGAGTGGCTGATGGTTTCTGAGTTTGTTGTTGTTGCTGATACAGCGCTCGAAGTCTTCCAATCTCCTTTTCCAACACTTCCTGTTCCACTGGATAATAGAGGGAACTCATGAGCTATACAATCTCAAGTATGAATCTGTACTACTACTTTGCTACAAATTGAATTCTCTTTTCCAAGTCATAAATAAAAAGTGTGTTATGGTTGCTTTGAAATACAGCAAAATTTGTTGGTTAGTTTCTTTAACACAAGCATATGAATAATAACTTTAAAAAAAACAAAATTTAGAAAAGTATTATTCAGTCTAGCTCAAACTGAAAAATTCATAACATCTGACTAGAGTTTGAATCTAAAGAACTTAAATTATGAGTCTAGCATACTTCTTTGATACAAAATAGGATTCTCTTTTCCATGTCAGAACATACAATGTGTGAGATGGTTGTTTGGTATGACTACGTACTGTTCAATCACTAATACTTACAAACTCATACTCTAGCCTAGAGCTTGAACTTCGAATCTAAAGAACCTAAAAGAATCTTTTTTTTTAGATGGGTGCAAGAACTCACATTGTTTGATAAGCTTCTCCTGAGCTATACTTTCGAGTCGTTGCTTAAGAGCTTTATTTTCCATACTCAGAATAAGATTCCGCTGGTTGAGAAAATCAAGCTCAGCTGCAACTTTGGAGCCTTCTGCCTATAGAAACCAAAGAAAACCATACTTAAGTGCTCCAAAAATTGTTATCAAATACATATTTCACCAACTCTCTCTTTAAATGCAAGATTTTTATTTTTTGTTGGCCTTACCTGCAATGTTTGTACATTCCTTTCTAGCTCAGAAATGTACTGGAGCTTACGAACTCGTGATCGTTGTGCAAATTGCCTGCAGGAACCACCAACTAACTATGTTATAATACTAAAAATTAAAGTCCAATATCACTAATCATTCCATAAATGTTATCAGTATTGTTCATCTTTTACTACCTGACATATGATATTTATGATAATATTATTCAAAGATGTAAGTTATCTCAAGTCAATGAGACCAAATATCATATCACAAAGAATCAAAAAGCCGATTGGGTCATTCACTAGGGAGGAAATGGTAATGAATATATCTCAATATCAATTGCTATATATATATATATGTAAATATATCAAGAATGAGCAAAGAGATCACATACTGCTTGGCTCGTTTTGTGTTGTCAGCTTCATAAGTCACAGGCGAAGGATTGGAGTTGTTTTCCTCTGAAGAGTACAACTTCGAGTTCGGATCATGAGAAAGAGGTTCAGCGTAATTCTTTCTTTCTGATAGTACTGTTGCTTCTTGAGACATATATGATGATCCCATATTTTTCCCACCACCGCTCTCTCGAGGGAAAGGTAGCCAAGAAGGACGAGCCCCAGAAGCCACCAAAGAATCCCGCTGTCGACTCTTCTGTTTCAGAAAGTTAGCATCAGGGTAGAAGGCAGCATCCTGAGCATTTTTATTCCGATCAAGCTCTTGCATCCCCCTGGAAGAAACAGTATTCCTATAACTGAAATCATTTTGGAGTGTCAAACTTATGTTTGTAGCATTAGCCACGTCTAGATACGCGTAAGAGTCACTTGATGAACGTCGATGACCACATTTGCGAGCAGGACTCTCTGGCTCATTGAGAAGATCATCAAGCCAAAAAGGAAGCTCTTCTACCAAATGGCTCTCGGAAGAAGTCCTCTGATGGTGCGTTTTCACATCACCAAGCTTCTGACTGTTCCTTGAACCAATCAAACCACTAGGAATGTACTCAAAATATGATGCTGATACACTAGGAAACGGGATTTTTGGAGGGAGCAAAGCATGCTTTCCTGGGTACATCAAGTTTCTAACACTCTGTGATCCTTTGGAGCTTGCCATTACCTAACAGCCACTCTTGCCTGCCAAAATAACATAAAAGATCAATGCAAACAACAAAAGATCAATGGAACAGATAGATCTGATTATTTAAACCAATGCATCAAAACCCACAAAGCAGGTCTTTTTATGGTTGACCTTAGAAGGCAGAAGGCTCATACATTAAGGGAAACGTTTTTGATAATAACATCAAACAGAGATCAATGCAACATCATGTTCAAACACAGAACCAGCTCATACAGACCAGACCAGACCAGACCATGACCAGCTCATCCCACACATATAGTTTGCTTTCTCATTAAGCTAGATTAACATATACACAGACTAATACTATCTAATCTCAACTAATCAAACTTCTTACTCATCGAAGCTCATCACTATTCTTTTGTCATCATCCCTCATTTCCCAGCAACCAAACAGTGAAACAGTCAGATACTACCTATACTTTAAATATAAAAAATCCATAAAAAGTTTTTAAGTAAAATCAAAAAGTTTCTTTTTTTAGAAACTATGACAATCAGCTAACAGATTCGTCTTCTTTGTTACAAGTTCCAACTAAAACAAGAAGAAGAAGAAAACTAACCAGTCGAAAGACAGATCCAAATCGGAGAAAAGAGCAGTTGGAAAATGATGACTCCGGCTTTGCCTCAGTCCACCGGAGATCTTCTTCTCTTTTGGAAACTCTTATCGTTGAGTTGAGGAAGAAGAAGAAGAAGAGGAATCTCTATTGACCTCAAAGAAGGGTGATAGAGAGAAATTTTTGGAGAATTTAGTCCTCAAAAGTAAAATAAAAGCTTTCTCTTTTGTCTGAAGGCCTTTTGTTTTTTCTTACTTTTAGTATTTAAAAAATAGTCCCATATACTTTATCATATTTTACAATTTACCCTTTTGAATTTTGGAATTAAAAATGAAAAGTCTTTTTCTTTTTCCTTTTAGATTAAGGAAAAATTGTCCGATTAATCATGGAATCGACTTGCTTCATAGAGCAGCTGAATTGTCTTTTCAAACAATGGCATAATTTGTTTTTTCTTTTACAAAATCTCATAACTGTATTTATATGGATATTTCAGATCAGAATTAATGTGTGATATTATTGGTCAAGGTAGTGTAAGTAAAAGAAACAAAAGTAAAAAATTATACTTTTGTTTTTATTTCTTTTATTTTACATCTTTTGAATCAGTAGTTTAATCCCTCTTATTCGAGATAACGTGATTTAGTGAAAATTAAACTCTAATAAAAAAAAACGTTAACCATTTGAATTTAAAAAAACTTCACTATTTTAAATTTTTGTTTAATCTAGTATTTCTATTTGCTTAGTTATTTTATTTCTTATGGGTGTTTTTATTTAGCATTGAAAATGCTACTGTTCTCTACGTCTAATGGACTATTTTCAAGTCGAGATTTAAATACAACAGAAAACATATATACATTTCTATTTTCGTATTTCAATTCTTTTTTTTTTTGTCATCTGGTTAGTATATATTGAATAAAGAGGTGAAAATACCCAGGTTACAAGATCCCGATTAGGGGAGGCAAATCTTAAAAACAGACTGTCCCATGAGTTCTATACTAAGTCATTTGTGTTAACATGACATTTACCAAAAAAGTTCCCCAGCCTTTTAAAACAAAGGAAGTCTAAACTTCACATATCAGCTCAAAAGAGAGGATGGGACTCTCTCATTCTCAAAGAGCTCCCTCAGCCACGAAGGAGAGCTTTCCGCCACATAGGAGTTGATACGATTATCCCTAGTGACACTTTGAGCAATAAGAGTAGCTTCTCTATTTGCTGATGATTCCTCTAAGACAAGATTCCATTCCAAAAAGCCTTCTAGCAACTTACCCAGTTCTTCGATTTCCCATTTAAAGGATGGCCAAACTTGAGGTCTTTGCATATAAGCTATCACCGTGTTGTCTTCGAAAGCAAAGATGACCTTATTGACACGATGTTGCAACATGCTTTCCATTGCCCAGATAAGCCCAACAAAACTCGTCTTATTCTTCAAATTTATCCCTTTGAAAGCTCTACGGCTATGGATAAGCACTTCTCCCCTCTCATCACTTAGTACCCATGCACTCCCTGCCAACTGATTTCTTTTTGACCATGCGATACCAATATTACATTTTAATCATCTATCAGGAGGGGGATTCCACTTACCATCATGAAAGTTCTGAAGGACAGACCTTCGGGCAGTAGTTGTTTGTGTACTCTCTTCTCTTGGCTCTTCGTTGGAATCTGTTCGTTGCGCACAATACTCATAAATCTTCTCCACTGACTCAATAGGAGAAAAACCTTTACCTTCAAAGATTTGCAGATTCCTATTCTTCCATATCCTCCACACTATCCATGGAAAACTTCTTTCTTATGTGTTGTGGCCATGCTTTATTTTCGTATTTCAATTCAAATATGCATTTCTCTATGACTCTATGCGTATACGGTTATACTTATTACCCATGAGAATAATCCAAGATTTGTAGGTAATAGAGATATCATGATTAAAAGAGTTAGAAGTTGTTTTTAGATGTTACTATAATATATATACGAAAGAGCATATTGATAGACTGACAGAGACATTAATCTAGTTACAATTTACACGTCAAAAACACTACAACACAACACAAAGGAAAAGAGGATCTTTTGTCGAAGATCATGTTTTTAGCATATGGGCCATTTATTTATTAAATTTAATTTGTTAATATAATGATTGGTGAGTTGGAATTGATCTGTTACCTAACTTAAAGTGCAACAACATGGGCCAACTTGAGTTTTTATTACATTTCTATATTTATAGGTTCACAAAATGACAAAAACAAAAATGTAATCTCAAATTTAAATTTTTCTCCAACATGACTTTCACAAACTTTACTTTTAAATCCAATTCTCTTGTTCCCGATCGAGTCTGTGGCGGCCCCTTTGTTTCCACAACCTTATAATGTTTTATTATCCATTGTTAATCACTGTGTTAACTGTTAACTAATCATTAATCACCTTCATATTTAAAACTGCTACTTGTTTATTTACTTTATTATCATAGACTTGACCTATACTTTTCTATACTATCCTTGCATTGCATGACCTATACGTATTTATAAAGTTGGGGGGGGGGGGTATAATATAAGGTAAGTTGGGCAAAAAATAGACCATATCACTACAAAAAGACTATTGCATGTTGATGAAAAGTGATTGATTTGTATGAAAAAATAAAATAATAATTATATCGTTGTTTGTAAAAACTAATATAAAAAGTGTCACAAACTGTAGTGAAGTAATTAGAAACGGCAGATTTTCTTATATGGGGCTACATGAAAAGTTGAATTTAGCCAAAAAAAAATTCAGTCGTTCAACTTCGTCATCCATGGTTAACATATGAATGAAAAATAAGCCGTGGTTCAGTAACCATGGCTAATAAAACCGCAATGGTAGATGTATATATGTGACTAAAAGTCATGGTTAGAAACAAGACACGATATAACTACATACGTTTAGTGGCTACTCCTACCTACAAAAATATAAAATGCAGCAAATCATAGTCCAAGAAAACTAGCCATTACTTTAAGGTGGCCAAGTGGTGATACAAATAACACCTAAAATAAAGAAACTTTTTCATTAAGGATGGCTCTACCAGCCTACCACCCAAGAAGACATGCTATTTTATAGGGGGTGTAGAAATAAAATTGTTGAAATGTTGTATGTGTGAAATGATCGGTACATCGACGGTATGTGGTTCCCACGAACGAACGTCGACAAAGAGGAGTTTAGCCAGGCCGTCTCAGCATTTTCTAAAATCCTAAACCAAAAAGAATTTTGGGCCTTTTCCACCTTATAATTTTTTTTTTCTTTTTTCTTGGGCCCTTTCTGTTAAAGTTTTTTTTTTGAAATAACAAATTTGGCATGAGCGCTTGTAAAATGTACTCTGCCACCCCTTAAGACGGGCCTGAGTTTAACCCGTATTGCAAACACTAAAGTTAGTCTCTGTAATGTAAGGTATTAAATCCCAGTCCAAGTAAAGGAAGAGAAGATCATGATTTGTTTTATTAGTTTTAGATGATAAGTTTTTCATTAGCAATCAATCAAATTTGCTAAGTAAATTCTGATTTGATTTGCACTCATGAGTCATGTCTCATTCTAGTTTCAGAATGAGAAAATCCTTTGTAATCATATTTGCTACATTACATAGACGAGAGAGAGAGAGTCATCGGTATCGGTTTGAGATTAACTATGCCAAAGTGAACTTTATATTATTGTAGCAACATGATTGCATAATTATGAATGAAGAACAAACTAAACACGTGTAAGTAAAAGAATATATACATACGTGTAAGAAGATAATTTAACTTCTTGTAAACTGTGCAACGAGTTTATTGTTTCATTAACCTTAAAACAGAGTCAAAACAATTAAGAACTGGAATGAGTTAGCACTGATGTGGACGTACCTTAATATAGGAAGGTGGTGAGGTTACTTGGATAAGAAGTTAAGATCCCCCATGAATTTAAAGGAAAAGATCTTAAAATAGATAGAGGTATGGCGTAAAGAAAGGCTTAAACAAAACAGCAAAGCCCTTTATAATTTCAATCTAACTCTCTCTCATCTCTTGCGGGATACAAAAAAAAAAAAAAGAGGAAAAACTTAAGCCTGAAGAAATCAGCCAACAGAAATCAATTTAACAAAAAACCTCTTTCTGCTCTCTCTCTCTTTTTCAAATCCCATATGTTGCTTCCTTGAGTTTATCTATGAATTGGAAGCAACATCTGAGGATCCATTGATTACCAGACAAAACTTATATTTTAAACAAAAACATATTATTTTTGTGTGTGAGAGCGTTAATGATGAAATAGCAGATTGAGAGCAAGAAAGAGGTATATTAGTTGATAACCGCGATATGGAGATTCAGAGGATGAGGCAGTTGATGTCCCTTTGGTCTAATTTGAAGAGTAGCCGCGTATCTCTCACCGGTGGGAATCATACTGCCGCCCGGTTCTGCACTCGCTAGGCTCGCCTCTTCTCTCGCTCGCTCCCTTTTCTTTCTTCCTTTATTTACTTCCTTTGAATTCTCTTTTAGCTTTCTATTCTCTTCTCTTCTCTCTTTCCTATTCTTTAACTTTCAACTGCGCTTTTTTTCGCATTCTCTCTCTTTGTCTCAGCTTTTTTTTAAGACAATAACAAAAAGATATGGTGTTTGTTACTGTCCAAGACTTTCACTCCATGTGCCAAAAGCATTTTCACTACCTCTTGAAAAAGAGAGACCGTTCAAGCTCATCTTTAAACTCTACGGATTCTTTCCTAAAGGCTTCTCGTTCTGAAGTCTTGAGTCTCTTTATGAGATCAACGCTTTTGGCTTTGTTGTTTCTGTCATTTACTTGGTTGAGTCTCCTGAAATATGGAGCTACTTCTGCAACCGATCCATCTAAGTCGGTTGAATCTGACCTTCCTGAGCTACTGCCTTTGCTTCTCAACGATTTGGAGAAGGAAGGTCTTTTTAAGATGGGAGACAAAGCACTCTTCCTAAGTGGTGGAGATGATGAGGTCACTGTTTCTTCATACTCTCAAACAGTGATCGAAACTGATATGCTTCTTGTATCTGCAAACGATCAGGAGATGCAGAGCATGGTCCCAAACGAGACCTTTGATTTCGCCTTTGCGCATTCTCGTCACATTGACTCTGCTGAATTTATAGACAGGATTCTCAAAGTTGGCGGCATCCTGACCGTCCAAGTCAACCTTCAAGATCTTCCTCCAAGTTTCTTGAAACATCCAAACTACGAAATAGTCTACGTAAAGAGCTCTGAGTACACGGTAATGACGATGAGGAAAACAGGGGAAACAGAGAAAAAGCAGAGCTTAGTTGCCACAGGGAGAAAACTTCTCGGCATCACAGAAGAAGATACCAAAGAAAAAGCTTTGAGAAAGCTAGAGGATGTTCTCCTTGAACCACCAAGAGCAGCTTCCAGGAAGTCAAGAACGTACTTCAAAAGGACAAGGTACCTCCCGGACCTTATGGGAGACAATATGGACCTCGAGAGCTACTCGAGGCGAGTGTTCATTGATGTGGGCAACGGAAAAGGAAGCAGTGGAACGGAATGGTTTATTCAAAACTACCCAACAAGGAACCAGAAGTTTGAGATGTACAAGATTGAGACGGTGAACGATGAGATGAGCCTAGAATCTGAGAAAATGGGCATGACGGAGTGGCTGAAAGATAATGTGAAGGAGGATGAATACGTGGTGATGAAGGCGGAAGCGGAAGTGGTGGAAGAGATGATGAGGAGCAAGTCGATCAAAATGGTGGATGAGCTTTTCTTGGAGTGCAAGCCAAAGGGTTTAGGGCTAAGAGGAAGGACGATGCAGAGTAAGAATGGTAGAGCTTATTGGGAGTGTTTGGCTCTCTATGGCAAACTCAGAGATGAAGGAGTTGCTGTGCATCAATGGTGGGGTTGAAGTTAAAGAACATGGAGACAGAACTGAGAGAGAATATTCGCCAAGCCAGTCTCTTTAAATTTTATTGTATGTGTCTTTTTTGTTTTTTGTTTTGTTTTTTTTTTTTTTGTTTTCTTTGTCCTTATGTCTGATTTATTTATATTCTCATCTTGTTATCATCAATGTGTTGTTGTGTTTAAAGTATTTTGTTGTGAATTTTGGGACTAATGAGCTTAATTACAGATCTTTAGTAAAATCCTGTTGAATTTTTTCTTATAGATATTTCTACTAAAAGAAGATATCAGTGTAGACTTTTTTAGCTAAACAACAATTTACAGATTTTCGTCGCATGATATGTAGAAATCAGTTTATATACTTTGGTATATCCAATTTTCTATATAATTCGTATATATCCTAGGTCGTTGTTTTGCCAAAATATTTCAAATTGTAGAATTTGATAGGGGTGAACCCAAATTTTTTCTATTTTATATAAATTATTTGGTTCATACCTGCGCAAGAGTAAAGAGCGAGGATAATGTTTATAAAGAAATTGATATCTAAAAGGTAATTTGTTGTTAATTTTAAATGGTGTTAACAGTTTTGTTTTAAAAAAATTTATAAACTTTTGATTAGGGATGTTAAATCAATAAATCCGAATTTACTTTGAATTATTTGTGGAGGGACAATACTTGAGTTCACTCCTAATGTATATACATTGATTGTAAAATTACTCCTTTATTCACTTGTATACATCATTGTAAAATTAAAACCCAAACCAACATAATTTCATTATAATTATAAAATTCAAATTTTAATCCTCTTTTATAAACCAAATCGACATAAAACTTTGATTAATTAAAATCTAAACCCTAACCACACTTTTATAAATCCAAATTGACAGATAATTTCGTTTTAATTATAAAATTCAAATTTTAACCATCTCACTTGTAAACCTAAAGAGCCTAAATCAACGTATAATTTTGTTTTAATTGTAAAATCTAAACTCTAATCCTCATTTATAAACCTAAACCGATATATAACATTGTTTAATTGTAAAATATAAACCAAGCTAATATTTAACTTTTTCTGTTATTAAAAACACACATAATTTGCTTCTTTAATTTATTTTGATTTTTAATATATTTTGATTTATTTTATAAATATAATATTAAATAGAAGATTCTGATTGGTTGAAAAAGGAGGAGATGAATAAAAGGGATTTTTCTTATTGGATTTTTTTTTTCAAATTTTAGATTTATAAATAAAGTATTTAATAAAATCCCTATTTTATATTGTACTAGATAAGGTTCGCGTAAAGAGGGTTAAAAATTTATTGAAGTAACTAAAATCTAAGTAATATCCTATAGGTAGTTTATGCATATTCTTCTAAGATTACACATATTTGGATGAATATCATATTTTTAATGGCATTTTTAATAAGTTTTTTGAAAGGGGTATTTTTAAAAAGTGGTATTGAAAAAGAGGTATTTTTAAAATTCTATATATAAAACAAATAAATTTCCTAAATGTCAATAATAAAATTATATTTATTCAAATCACACAATATCAAATTATATAACTTATTAAAATATAATTATACATACAGATTTCTCGAGTTATTCAATTTTTATTGTTAAGCTTTCATAATAGTTTTATTTGGTAATGACCATTCGAGGTAAAACAAATATACTGTACATGATAAAAATAAATATTTACTATGATATTCAAAAATTCGGTTTAAGTTGTTCATATAAACTAATATATAAATTAAAGAGTTAAATGATTAAAATTTAAATTATATTGTCATATGAAGTGCAATAAAACCTAGTAATCTAATTAATTTAAATTTAAATTTCTTTTATATTACACAATTTAAATTAGATTGCTAGGTTTAGTTCTAATAATTTTTTCTTTGTAGTACAAAATGATTGGAAATGAAATACCAAATCGTCTTTTATATAGAAATATCATTATATTACAAAACTTGAATTAAATAAACAATAGAATGATCTTTATTCTTTATAATAAGTTTAAATGAAAATGAATGGAGAAAAAAGTCAATTCATAGTTTATGTAGCTTCAGTTACAATTTTGTATTAAAGTGTGGATTAATCGTACATGTATAATATATATATATATATATATTTAATAGAAAAAATATTATATCTTTAGGAATTAAATGTCAAATTGACCAAATAGTGAAACATTACTTTTATACCCTTTTATATATATGATTGCGAGTAGATATGGGATGATGGAGTCCATGAAGGTGTATCACAATTCACAGATCTATATACAAGAAGGTTCTACAGGTGGTATAGCGTCCATCAAGTTCGACTATGTCAAAAATGGTCAACCTAGAGCTGGATCAACCCATGGTGACAAATATCAAAATTTCACCGAGTGTGTACGTCGTCGAACTCTATGTTTTTGGCCTTTTCCTTCATCGACTTTATCAAATCCTAATTGTGTTCTTCACTTCTACCTCTTAAAGAGGTCTTTGTAATACCTGTTTAATGTGTACGGTTTGGAATACCAATCAATGTATACAGTTTTTTGTTAAATTCGGTTTAGACTTGGTTAGTCTTTTTATGTGTAAATGTTTTATTTGATTACAATTATTATAAAACTGAATTGTTTTGCAGTTTGATTTAAACCATACCTGCGATGAGCATATCTTATCTGTGAACTGTTACTACGAATCTACGATGAAGGTGAGATACAAGGACTTGTGATCAAAACCAACATCAGGACTTCTGCATACATGGGATATAACGTTGGTACTACGTTTGAACTTGAATTGAAAGGTAAGAAGATCATTGGGTTTCATGGATCTTTTGACAAAAACCTTACCTCTCTTGGAGCTTACTTCGCACCGATTTCTCCTGCCAAATAATTTGCTTGATCATGACTCACGAGCTTGATAATGTTGCTTCAATAAGTGCGTGAATTTGTACAACTTTACTAATATATCATCGTCTATACGTGTCTTTGGGTTGTCATATTCCGTGTTAAGTTTAATTATTGTCACTTGGAATAAATAAATGTTTTTTTGCAAACAAATTTTGACTTATTTTATGAGAATATATATATATGTTCTGGCTCCATGGTTAATTTCATGTTACTTGCACCATTACATCAGTCCACTGATATATTTCGAATTTTCAGTATGAGATGCTAGTCTAACCATCATCTGATGACAGGACATAATGCAAAATTTGATACATAAATGCCATTGTTACTTTCCAAGCCGTGAGATTGTAAAACTCCCAAAAAGTTTAGTTTCTTGCAGCATCCTAAGAAAAGCCATGTTCAACATATTATCTCCAAAATCATGTTATATATTTCAAATAGTTTTCCAATTTTTTTGTTTTTTTTTTTTTGTCAATTTAGTGAAAAATATTAATTAATCTATGGTCATTGTTTCTGTCCATGAATATTTTCCCTATGTTCTTACTTAGTGTAAGAATATACATAATTCAACAACGTTCTCCATAAGATACCATCATACCATCATTTTCAGTGAGTTGGAGCAGGTACACCAACCCCATATATCATTACATATTCACACGACCTTTCACTTTCTAGAATGTCCTCTCCATCTATAATTATGTCTACATGCACCAAACCATAAAATGCAATTGTAGCCACAAAACCCACTAAAGTCCATCCTCTCTACTCTCCAGTCTTCACCATGGCCAGTTTTCTCTCATTGTTTCTTATTTCTTCTCTAACCCTAGCCGCCGTCCTAATTTCCGTCACAGGAGAAACCCTCGAATCTGATTTCTTGCATCACAAGAAAGAGAAACTTACTCATTTCAGAGTATACTGGCACGACATCGTAAGCGGCCAAGATCCGACTTCGGTACCAATCATGAATCCTCCAAAAAACTATACAGGGGCAACGGGGTTTGGTCTAATGCGTATGATTGATAACCCTTTAACGCTCGCCCCAATATTAAGCTCCAAAATGGTGGGAAGGGCACAAGGGTTTTATGCGGCTACATCTAAAGAAGAGATAGGGTTATTGATGGCTATGAATTTCGCGATTATTGATGGGAAATACAATGGAAGCACGATCACAGTGTTAGGAAGAAACTCGGTGTTCGATAAGGTGAGGGAGATGCCGGTGATCGGAGGAAGTGGACTTTTCCGATTTGCTAGGGGTTATGTTCAGGCAAGAACGCATGTGTTTGATCTCAAGACAGGGAACGCTGTAGTAGAGTATAATTGCTATGTTTTGCACTACTGATTCTTCTTCATTTCTAGTTTATAATACTTTTTTCTTTTGGTTTGTTTTTTTCCTTTTCACATAGTGGTGGTGGGAGACAGTAGTGTCTTTCGTCACGTCACTTTAACTAATTTTCCTAGATGCGTGAATATATGATTTTTGCTTTCTTAATGCTTACGTACTCATTATACTATACTAAAGATGAAAAGGAGACCCATCAAAGCGTACGTAAAATAAAAAGTCCACTATTAATTAGAGTAGATAAACAATCTCATATTAGCATTTCATTCTTCAATTTACACAATCTGGAGAGAAAGGAATGCTCGGTTACACAAGTCATCCTCGCCTCCATCAGCTGCTCTCATATATCGGATATCAAGAATACAATTAGGTACGGTGTAGACTTGATCCATCCTCTCAGGCTGGTTTCACTTGTTCCAACCTTGAGTTTCTTCTTCTGTTGCTCTTTGTTGTTGGATTTTTATTCCCAACTTTGTAATCGTTTCATATATAAAATGGTATTTCTTTTCATACATATGAAAAATAAAATAAAAGAACAATCTCACAAAAAATATATATATATATATATATATATATATATAATCTCACAAAAAGAAGCATTCATGTAATTTATCACTAAACCATATAAGTTCCAACAACAAAATCCCAGCTTGGGAGGACCCCATATTGATCTAAATGAATGTGTACAAATATTTTCCGGTCACACTAGTTGTACCATTAGTTTGTTTTTGCAATTGTTGTGGCACTATCATATCTAATTGAAACATAGTTTCTCTTATGCTGTATATACCATTATCATATACTAGCTATAAATTTCTTAATTCCACCTAATCTATAAAATTCTTCCCAATTAACCAAATTCAATTAATTGTATTTTACTATTTCTTGATTAAAGTAATTTTTTCCCAAATCGATTTTGGTTTATAGGAATTTGAAATCTTTATGCCAAAGAGGTACAAGTTCTAAATTGAATTCGGGATAACTTTTCTAACCTGGGTATACTCTAATCGCGAAAAAGTAATCGTGATTTTACGTTTTCAAATTTCAATTGCATTTAATTGAATTTGGTTAATTGAAAAGATTTTTGTAGCTGGAATATGTGATTCTAATTGAATGCTTATAAAAAGTGTATCATCATCATATATCCTAAAAAGTATATATAGAGAGAATAAAAAACTCTCTCACGGTGAATTGACCTTAGTGCAGTGGCCAATGGTAAGTCCTTAATGCACAAGGTACCATCACACGCGAGAACGAGTCCCGCTCCCTACGAGTGTAGGGATTTGGCTAATGGGCCGGCCAGTTGTGGCCCAATGGTTGACAAAAAAAAAACTCTCTCAGGCACGATTCCCAAGGACTTTCTTTCAACCACGTTTTCCGACGCCAGCGGAGCAGATTTAGCTGCTTCACCTCCTACTCGTATGCGATCTACTTCTTTTAGTGTTTCTTTTGCAACTGTTTTCCCCAATTTTTCTCTTTGTATAAACTTTTTCGGAATCTTTTCCCCAACCTTTATACGCTTTCGCTGACTTTTTCTTCACCAGAGATGTCTTTTGCTCGACAAAACTCTCTGCAATTCTCGGGCAGCTACTACAACCTTCCTCCACCTTGGCGATGTATTGGAACTAGGATTTTCCCCAGTGGACCTAGTCTCCAAGATTGATTCAACTCACGGCCTATGTCTGCTTCCACTGATCCTTCACGCACCGGAGAGAGTTCTTGCTATGCAAATCCCTCCGCCAAGCTCGGACAGACATATCCTTCAATCCTCATTCTGGCAAACGATTGTGACTCTAGGGTTTTCCCCAGTGGACCTAGCCTCCAATCTCGAATCAAGCCACGACCACCGGCTAGTCTCGTTGACCTATCACTCAACGGAGTTGCTCACTACTCTGCACAACTCTTCGATAGTGAAACTAGGGTTTACCCTGGTGGGCCTTGTCCTTTCTACTGGCCCGTTAATCTTATCAAACATAAAACCCACAGATCTTGAGCCCAGGTGCATAAACTATGAACTTATTTTAAGCCTGTTTCCAGTGGTCTTTCGATATTGTGATTATAAGAGTGGTCGACACCGTCTGCAACTTCTATCGACGCCCCTGGATCGGGTCACCTTTTATAATTTGCAAGTCCTGGTTCAAAGCAACTCCTCGCAGAACTATGTTTATCAAATCTCAAGGCTTTCAGGACTTCCGCTTCTAATCTCTAGCCACTCCATGGGATAACTGAAGATCGGCTTTATGACCCCGGCTCCACGGAAAGGTGGTTCCCGATACTCCTAAAATCCCCTGCTTTCATGCCTAGTGATCACTGCGCCTTGTCATGTCCAATATATTAACATCGGGGACAACTTCCACTTAATGGTTGATCTAACTCTAAACCCATGTAAGCAGTGGCGGATCTAGAAGATTAAATAGTCTGGGGCACCCAACATAACCCTAAAGAAAAGGAAAATTCAGTAATTAAAAACATGGAAAGTATAATAAAACATTTTTGAAAGAGAAAAAAATGGCAACTGATGGGAATTGAACCCTTCTCCTCTTGCATAACATAGGGCACTCTTAACCAAATGGACTAAGTCATGTTATTGTTCATACATCATTTAAACTAATTTTAAAATGTTGTATGGGGCACATGCCCTGCCTCCTTTACATGTAGATCCGCCCCTGCATGTAAGTCCATCCATGATCCTTTGTTCCATGTGTTGAAGCCATGTTTTAGCCAATGGTGTGATCAAGATTATGTACTCTATGGATTCAATTTGAGAATTAATGCATCATTGTTGCTATGGCTTTGCGTTAATTCCTTGCGAATCATGGTCTTAGTATCCCATTTGGCTTTATCTTTTGAACCCTCTTGTTGGAAGTTCTTTGGCATATGGATTCTGAATCCAAATGACCTCTTTGAGTATGGCTTTAGTATATTCAAGACCATACTCCACCCTGCGGTATCTATAGCCTCTGAGCACTTTCAACATTTCTCAAACTATTGTCAAGCTGCTTCTCCGTGTTCTCCAACCGGCGATAATCTCAGCTTTGGCCCCTTGCTTAACGCCAAGTCGTCTTATGACTGTGTCTATCTTCTCATCCAGTGATTTGATCATGGAAGAGATTGTCGACAATTTTGACCTCTCATGTAGCAAGTTTTTTCAAGGATTTGGCTCAAAGCTCTCAAGAACCTCTTGTTGACTAATTCAACCCTTATCTATCTTCCTTGTTGTTGTTTTGGCATTGGGGAATGCCTTTTTCTCTTGCAGTTTAAGCAATGCTTGTATGAACTTTATCTCGTTTTGAGTAGTGAAATGCAAGTGGCTTGACAAAAAAAAAAAGAGTTGAATGCTTATAAGGCCATGTGCATTGGTGAAGGACAATTTTTGGTCCTTCAAATATTTTATTCTTATTTTTGGTCCTTCAATTTTTGGTATGAGCATTGGTTGTCCATGATTCTCTTTGCTTCTTCAAGTGGATCATCCAATGGTTTGGAACCAGAACTTTTAACTTCTCATTTCTCCTCCAAACTCTTCAATAGTGCAGGATAAACCCTGAGACAGGTTTATTCATTGCAGGGATATGTAGAAGAATTGCGGAGTCTGGAGCTTGGTACGTGGCATGATCTGGCTCATATCTACATAAACCTCTCACAATGGCGTGACGCACAGTCATGTTTCTCGAAATCAAGACTCATCGCGCCTTACTCTTCTGGTCGATACCACACCGAAGGTATCACCTTCTTCCCGAATGAGATTTAGAAACAACTATTTGAAACACATCAAGACGGTATTGTTGATAACTTGTTCATCATACCACTTGGCTGGTGTATTGTACAAGAGGCAAGGGCAAATAGAAGAAGCAATGGAGGCGTTCACAACCGCTCTAGACATTGATCCGATGCATGTCCCAAGCCTAATATCAGAAACCCTGGTTTCTTCTGCTACGAGCTCCTTTGAAACAGCAGTTTTCTTGTCTTCTTGTTCAGATTTGGCTGCAGAATCTGATGTTGAGGCTGTCCCTTTGGTAAGACCCGAGTTTTGCTTCTCGAACATCATTTGCAGGTACTTGCCTTGTTCTTCTATCCGGAGTTGCAGATTTCTTTGAATCTGCAGGCATAGGAGAAGAATATACTTGCCTTAATCATTTAACTCAGAATACTTAGAATCAGGTTTCACATCTTTACACTTCTACAACTACCATCCAAACACTATCAAAAGCTCACAACAAAGGCCTAGAAACCAGAGCTGGCAGTGCCTTTACTAACATACCTCGAGCTGCTCATGGAGTTGCTTCTGTACTTCCATCTGAAGCCGCAGAGCCTCTGTAATACCTATCCCACTGTAGTATAAATATCTGTTAATAGTGCAGCACTTGTGATGTCATGTCACCAGAAATAATAAACCTTACCCTTTCAAATCAAGAGATGTTATATGTTCAAGCGGTGTCAACTTCTTCTCTGGCGAACCTGTAATGATCAAAAAGACTTTAAATTTTAAACTAATTTCTACAGAATAAATCATCAAGGAAGATGGGAACGAGTTCGGTATCTACCAGTTTCTGATGGCTCTGGCCGATATCTAGCTGTCCTATATTTCTGAAAACAACACCATCTTTTATCAGAAGACAAATTCTATACATGTAGCAGCATGAGTAGGGAGGAAAATATTAGTAAGAACCTGCAAATGGCTTTTGACATGATATATAGTCAAGCCTTCAACTTTCATTATCTTCAGTACACCTTTAGGAGTAGCTCCTGCGTAAAAATATGAGTTAACCAGAAGAAACAAAGAGTTAACCAATACAAAGTCTATGTGAAAGCAAAGAAAAACAAATGCTCACTTTCACCGCCACCAAGACTGTTGACAGCCTCAACAAAAGCCTCGTGAAGCTCTGGAGTCCAACGCATACGAGCCTTGCCCGTTCCGTTATTGCTATTTGAAGATGTTGTGCTAATAGGTCGTAACTCCACGGATGGCGAAGGTTGCTGCTGAACAATCGGATCTTCATCGGTGATCAAGTGGTCAGCCCAATCATGCCAATCACTTCGTTTTTGAATGTCATCAAACGCAGCACCAATGCCACCATCCTCCACATGACTGCTGTTTTGAATCGCCGCGTGGGTTTCAGGAAAATCAAGAAACTCTCCAGGCAGTGAATCATGATGACACCAAGAACTATCGTTGCTCGATGTATGCAAAGCCGCAGCCGCAGACAAAACAGGGGTTTTGGACCGAACTCGTTGGAGTTGAAGAGGAGCAATTCGAGTTCTCAAATTCAGTAAAGATGCGTTTTTAACCTCAAAACAGAGCATGGAGAGAAAAACAGAGAATTCGGGAATTGGGTTAGGGTTTATAAGAATCTTGGAGCGAGAGGAGAAGGACTCAAAGAAGGAAACAGAGCAAGAGAAGAAGACATGAGATAAGCAAATGAATGGATGCTTTTGCCGGCAAAACAAGTCGGAGAAATAACACAAACATCTCACACGCAGACACGTGTAACGAAGGACGGAGAAAGAAATGTCCCCTATGAAGAAACGTTCCTTCGATATATGTCGAATTTAGATTTAAATTAAATCATTTAATTGCATCGGACAGCCCATTCATACGCCGATGCAAATGCTCTAATACAGGGAATTGCTATATTCAGTCCTATATATGTATATAGTCCCAACATAAATAAAAATAAATGCATTAAAGTGCTTAGTAGACCAATTAACCTTTATTATATTCCCTTATTACAATATTTTAATTTTCTTTTTTCCCAATTGTGTAAATATCATTTCATATGTACAAAGATACATCTGAACATTACGACTGGGGATTGTTGTTCTATATTTACTCAACTCCAAATCTCTCTATCTGTAATATGGAATCCACTTTCATTCTTGTCTAAACTTAGTCTCCACTTCTCAAGACTACAATCTGACAAATTGTAATAACATCCATGAATCTTGACTTCACCTCTCTTTACTCTATCTCTTATCCATGGGTAGGTTATCAAATTCATCACAGAATCCTTTATAGATTCCTGTTACAAATACATACAAAAATAATTCAGGTTCAAGTTCAATAGACCTGAAAGTAATTAAAAGAGAAGATGTTTTGAGTTAGTTACCTTCTCACAGTTTCCCATTCATAACCCATCTCTCTACCAAACTACATATACAAGAGTAGTTTCAACAATCAAGAACAATTTTAAAGAGTTTCTGATTTTTATTTATTTTTAGACTAGTTAATATATCTCTACCTAGAGTGTTGCTCTTGGTGATTTTGATGATTCATAAGCGCTGCGATTCCTCCACAATTGCTATGACCCATTACAATAATGTTTTCAACCTATGCAGAAACAGCATCAGCAACACATCCTTTTCTTTTTGCTGCAATGTTCACTTTATATTATGTATAACCTTACCAAAAGAGTAGTAACTGCAAATTCAAGAGCTGAGTTGGTTTCTGTTGGTCCGTTCTTTCAAAATAGAAGAAAAGAACATCAAAAAAATGGGTTTTAGAAGCTTTCTTGGTTAAAACTATATGAATACAAAAGAAGTTAGCATGAAAAGCACCTGAACCGGGGTAACGAGGTTAGCGACATTTCGTATTGTAAAAGCTTCACCAGGTTGAAATCCTAATACATAAGATGGACACACCCTTGAATCTGCACATCCTATCACCATAACCTTTTTCTTTTTCTTGTCAGTTTGTTTTGAAATTTTGATAGTTTCTTTACCATTTAGTCTCATAAAACGGCAATCTTGGAGTCAATTAAGGTTTGAAGAAAGAATAGGAATAATTTTGATGAGGCTCACCTTTGGTGATTGAGCTATGACCAAAGCTTGAAACTTCTCTATCTCTGGTCTGATTTTTATATTTCACCCATCAATTCAAATCGAATCAGAGGAAAAAATACAGAGCAAAAAAACAGAGTTCTTTTCTTTTGGTTATTAAAAAAATCAAGAACATGAGTTTCTTGCTTACAGATACTTTTGTCTCTTGAATCTCAGAAATCTCTGTCTCATCTCACCAAGAAAATCATAATTTGTCTCTAATTCTCTGTTTGGTTGCATAAATTCTTCTCTCATTCCCAATTCTTGAACCATGTTCGTCCTCCTACAATACAAAAAACAGAGTAATCTCTCTGTTTTTATTCTTTGATTCACATAGTTTCTTTTAGTGTTTCCCATTTGTTAAAAGGTATCAATTGCAAGGAATTACAAAGACCAAACTCTAATCTTATCACCTGGGTAACAATCTTATTGCTTTTGCTTCACCAAGCTGAAACCGATCCGATCCTGTTTGCTGCAGCTTCAACAAGTAAAGTGAAATTTGAACGAATATAACAATAAAAAAGATTTGAATTTATGTGATCAAGGTGTGTGACTTTTACTTTGTGTAAACAACCATTTTGATGAACTAATGTTCCAGAGACTAAGCGACGAGCTCTTCCACCTGAAAACAAGGAAATCAAACGATGTACGTTTTAGTGAAATAGGTTCAGCTGAACTGTGTGATCAGATTTTGGTCTTAATAAGATTCTCACCTAATGCTAACGCCATTTTTGTGGAACAGTCTTTTTCTTGTTTTTGCTAAGGTCTTTGATCTTACTATTATAGTATCTTTTAGATGATTATGTATTATTATTCTATATCAATAGTGGAAAAAATGATTCCTCTTCTGGATTAGTTATATAACAGTTTATATATGACTTCACAGGAGAAAAAAAGTAAGAAAATATGATTTTTTTCATATGACTAAACCGATGTTCTTATTTCAATAAAAGAGGAATGAGGTGGCAAAAGCTTATCCAGAGAGGAAGAAAAGTTACGCAAGGAATACGTCTCTCATTGCCTGGTCACAAGTCATATCCATTTGTCAATATAATCCGAGACCAATCATTTGTTGAGGAAAATAATTAAGAAAAAGAATGGGCTGTAAAGCCCAATTTCACATGTGTCGTAGGCGTAGACTGCACTGTAGTTTGTTTGTGGTATTAATAACCGTTGAACCCCATTAACACACTCCAAAGTGATCTGCCAAAATCACCTTAAATCAAGAGAAAACAACACAATTTCTCTATATTGAAATTGAATCACGTAATAGTTAGAATCGAGTATTGGAAGTTTCAACGGACCAACACTAGTGTATAAAATACGCTAATCCACTTATTGTTAGTTGGTTTTGAATTGGGACCTTATGATTAGTCCATGTAATTTAATATAACAGAATAAACGTTCTATGAACGCGTATTCAAATTCTCATATATATGTTAGATTTTAGAAACAGTTATTCAAATGTTATCCAAAAGTTGGTTTATTACTCATATGTTATTAATCAAAGAAAATGATTCAAATGTTTAGTGCCCTGCATGTAATTACAATTTACCCTTTGGATTTAGTTTTTTTTTTTTTTATTTTGAGTAAAAAAATAAGAAAAAAGCACATCAACAAATTAAAATACACATTATTTTTGATTTTTCACGTCACTAACCAGTTTTTTTTTCCAGAATCGAGATTTGCTTTTTTTTTTTTTTTTTTTTTTATGTCAAAGAGGGAAAACAAACATTTCCGCTGTTCCTAACCCAATTTGCCCCAAAAAAAAAGTTCATCTTTCTCCTTATAACCTAATCCTGTCTCCCGAAACGTTCTTCTTCTTTTTCGAAGGTATACATTTGATTTTTCCTTTGGTTGTCTAATCTTTCCCGTTTGGAATGTTGAATTGCTCATTTGATTAGATAAAATATACAGTGTATGTGTATGATTTTTTAAAAAAAATTGGATTTTTTTATTGTTATTTCAGTTGCAGTTTAAACCCTAGAGAAGCTTAGTTAGTCTTCGTCGAAGAAGAAAGACAAACTCTGATGAGGACAAGCGGTGACGTTTACGGAGCAGATGCGGTTTCAACAAGACATGACAAAAAAATATTGTTCAAAGATGATGAAGAGAAGCTCCATGATTCTACTTCTAGCCCGATGAGAAATCGCCAAGAAGATTCGAATACACGACCTGGGGGTCTCAAAGACTCGTCAAGGAAGAGACTGATTCTGATTCTTCTCTTAAGAACACGACCACCACCACCACCCCCATAAACAAACCAATTCACTACACAGATCAACAACAAGCCGAGCTTCTCAGAAAACTTGATTTTATTAAAGTTGAGCTTCTCAACAACCCGAATCAGATAGTGGTGCTTCTGATTGGTCCGTCAGGAAGCGGCAAATCGACGTTTTGTGACACCGTGATGCATTCCTTTCTCCGCCCTTGGTCTCGCTTATGCCAGGTTTCTCCTTTTTGTTATTGCACAGAAGCCGACTGATGAAATTCCTCAACGAGACTAAATTTGCGAAAATTGCAAAACTTTGTGCTATCGTTTTGTTTGAGATTTCGTTTTGTTTAACTTACTTCAAGACATTATTAACAATGGCAAAGCTGGAATAAAGGCTCAGTGTTTAAAGATGGCAATAAGTTCCCTTAAGGAAGGCAAAAGCGTTTTTATAGACAAATGCAATCTTGACAGAGAGCAGCGGTCTGAGTTTGTTAAGCTTGGTGGTCCTGGCATTGAAGTCCATGCAGTGGTTCTGGAACTTCCTGCTCAGGTTTGTATTTCTAGATCAGTTAAAAGAACAGGTCATGAAGGAAATCTACAAGGCGGTAGAGCTGCAGCTATTGGTAAGCTTCGTTCTGAAGGTGGTCTACACTGCAATGTTATAGCTAATGCTACTAATTGGTAAGCACTAAGCCACTAAGCATCCATTAGTTTCTTGTTCTTCAGTAAAATACACCAACTTATTGAGTAAGGATACATCTTCCATTAGTAGCTAATTTTGTGAGCGATGTGCAGGCGGCTTAAACCTGGAGGTGGGGGTGTGAATGCAGCAATATTCAAAGCTGTTGGTCCCGATCTCGAGACTGCGACAAGAGTAAGAGCAAACACTCTTCTTCCTGGAAAAGTTGTGGTAGTTCCTCTTCCTTCTACTTGCCCTTTACACAATGCAGAAGGTATTACACATGTTATACATGTTCTATGACCAAACATGAACCCAGACCGACCAGACAACCTTAACAACGACTACACCAAGGGGTGCATTTGGATTTCTTTTGGTAGGAATTGTACTTTGGTATGTAAAACATTGATTTGTCTACTTTCAAAGTTATGGCTGATTTGCGGTTAAGTTACGACTGAGTTATTTACTTCACACGGTTGAGTTATGAATTACGGTTGAACTTCGTACGGCTGACTTCTGAGATATTAGTACGTATTCTTTTTTCTTTCCTGGGTTTTTCGTTATGTCAGATTCCTAATAAATTATCTAATTAAAACGTCTCTCGATATTACAAAAAATGTTGTTGGGGAATCCCGAACAATCCCTAATTATGTGCCTGCTCAGATCCACACATAATAAATACATAAAATCAGCTTTTCTCACAATATATTATTCAAATTAATTAAAAATTTTGAATTTGGATTTTGAATAAAAGAAATAAAAACAGTTCCAAAAAATTGACTGATATGACTGAGTTATCGACATAAACGGCTGACTTATGAAATATTTGTAAATTAGAATTATTATAACTCAAAATTAAAATATAGAATGAAAAAATGAATATTACAATCATTATAAGCAATAAAAAGTAATAATTATAGACAAAGATTAATTTTTACACAGTCTAATAAAAATGTGTAAAACTTTCAAAACTTGACATTTAGGGGTTAGGGTTAGGGTTAGGGTTTGAGGTTTAAAGTTCATATTTCGAACATTATGGGTTTTAATATAACAGTTTGGTTTTTGTTATATTGTGTTTGGTTTAAGGTGGTAATTTGGATATACTAATATGATAACCATTTGAAAATTTAAAATTTTTTGAAATTACTTTTTGGTTATTTCCGGTTATGGGTCGGTTAGATGAATATATAACCATAAATAATCCAAATGTTATCCAAATTAACCGATAGCAAGCCGAATATAACCGTAATTAACCGAAAATAATGGAAAAAATAATTTCCGGTTCGGTTTGGTTGGTTATTTAGTCATTCTAATTTGAGGGTTGGCTGAGTTATGGTAAAGTTATGGCTGAGTTATCGTTTAGGGTCTTCTCAATAATATGAAAACGTATTCTTCTTTCTTTCTTGGGTCTTTTGTTCTGTCAGATTTCTAATAAGTATTAAAGCGTCTCTCGATATTACAAAAGTGTTGTTAGGGAAGCGCGAAAAATCACTAATTCTGTGTCTGCTCAAATCCACACGCATAATAAATTCATAAAGTGGGCTTTTCATCACAAGATATTATTGCAAATAATTAAATAATTATTATTCGAATTTTGAATTTTATTTTTCTAAAAGTATTTCTCAACAATTGAATATTAAAATTATTATAACTCAAAATTTAAATTTATAATGGAAATATGTCTATTATTACGTTAACTGATGGTTTCCCGCCAAAATATCGCTTTACGGCTGAGTTATAATCATTACGGGCAAACGAAAGGTCATGTGACGGCTCAGTTATAGTGAGTTATGGCTGAGTTATCACAAGAAACAATCTGAAAGTAAATGGATGATATATATGGCTTTACGGCTGAGTTATAATATTTACGGGAAAACGAAAGGTCATGTGACGGCTGAGTTATAGTGAGTTATGGCTGAGTTATCACAAGAAACAATTTGAAAGTAAATGAATGATATATATGACTTGACGACTGAGTTATAATATTTACAGGAAAACGAAAGGTATGTAGATTCTACTTTCGAGTCACTGCTTAGCCGAATCATACTTCCTCTAGCTCCACTAGTTTCTGTAGACTCTTTCGCCGAAAACTCTACACAGAGACGTAGCTGATCGGTTTTCCATAGCCCCAAAAAACATTGCAACTGTCGATCATTGGAGACAAAAACTGGTGGAGTATCATGCGCCATTAGTTTCAGTGCCTTGTTCGAGAACATGTAGCTCAGCTTTAGCTCATGGCTAAACGCGTCCAATCCGTAGTCTTCAAGAACAAGCTTCACAAGCTTGTCGTGTGTTGTGCCTCCATCTATCTGCACAACTATACAACCTCTATCGTCGGTGTTAAATACATATCTCTGTGTCTTTACCCAATTATCGGAAACAACTATAACCGGAACTGGATCCATGAAAGAAATTGAAGAACAAGGTGAAGAAGAAGTAGAAGAACAAGGTGAAGAACAATGTGAAGAACAAGTAGAAAGAACTAGGTGAAGAAGAAAAGTGAAGAAGAAGTATAAGAACAAGAGTCGAACGACGTTTCGTATTTTCGGAGAAAAAAAAAGATGACATTGAATGCTGACATGGATGATGCGTCCGACGTGGCAAGTCAGCCATCAAACAATTAATAACTCAGCTTATAAAAAACTCAGCCACAACATGAAAAACATTACAGTAATTAAAAAAACATTACAGTAATTAAAAAGCAAAAAAATTGCTGCCAAATTCAACTGTATCGTTTAATAAGTCAGTTGTATCGTTTAATAAGTCAGCCGTAACTGAATAACATTCTAGTAATTAATTTTTTGTTAATAAGTCAACCGTCAAATGGTTGAGTTGTATGATAAATCAGCCTATCACGACTGAGTTGTACGATAAGTCAGCCTATTACGGTTGAGTTGTACGATAACTCAACCGTAACAGTTGCTCATAAGTCAGCCGTGTCGTAGTGATAACTCAGCAAAACTTTTGACAACTCAACCATCGGGTGAAAACTCAGCCGTAAGGACGGTTGAGTTATAGCATAACTCAACCAGATTTTAATAAGTCAGCCGTAAGGACGGTTGAGTTATAGCATAACTCAACTAGATTTTAATAAGTCACCCGTAACGCTTGGTTGAGTTATGCTATAACTCAACCGTCCGCTCTTACTCAAATGTTTTTTTCCATAACTCATCCGCAACATTTATCTGTAATGCGTTACGGCTGAGTTATGGTTACACGTCAGCGATTTATGACGTAAGGTCTGATGTGACAATGATATTTTTGTAATAACGTTTTTTCCGATAACATAAAACAAGGGCACGATGGGTATTTTGAAAATACCCGAAATATTCTAGTAATAAAATCTTATTTTTTGGATTTTGGTAATATTACCTAATTTGGATTTTGGTAATATTACCAAATATATTCTAGTCTCTTTTGTGAAGAGTATCCTAAAGACTAGATTGAGGTTGGATGGAAAGATATATATCTCTCTAACGCTCATATATGAATATATTTGGTCGGGTTTTAGATATGTCCGGTCGGATTGGTATGAAAAAAATGAGTAATTTTTACCTATTATCCTTGATACATAATAGTTTGCCTAGAGATCGTCAGTTTAACACAAGAGATAATTATATAAAATGCTTTGATCCAGAAAAAAATTATATACATACTAGCTTGCCGATAAGTTCATCATGAAAGAGACGTGTAGTTGCAAAGTCTGTATCGGCTGCATCGAGTTTGGTGCTGCAAACTGAGCTTCATGATTCCTTAATTATCGTACAATTATAAGTAGGTATAATCTTGAGGAAATTACAAAATTCAATGTGCAGTCGTTAAAGATTCGTGAGTGCATTATTGATGAAAACAACAAGGTAATTCAACACATATGAAACCTTAATTTTATACGGTCCAAGAGGAGATAGCTTCTTTGCTATGCTAATTAAAATCGTTCCACACCCTCTCTCTTCATGGACTCTATCTTACTCGACATTAATCGGTGTGTTATTCTGAGAATTTTTAGATACTTGTCGGGTGGCTTTGTTTTATGTTTTCCGTGAGTTTCCTTTTAATTAGTAGTAGATTGTTTTAAGTGTTATCCTTTTATTAGACGTTAACTTTTACGTTAGGGTTTCGATATAAGTTGTAATCCTAACCTATATAAATACTAGAAGTCATCCCGTGCTACGCACAGATTTAGCTTAGAATGTTGTTCAATTTTAGCAATTTGGAAATTATTAGTTTTATTTGTTTACTCAGCAATGGTTATTATTGTAATTTTAAAAATATACGGATCATTTTAGTTTTTCTGAATTGATTTATTTGGTGTTACTTGAGTTTTCCTTTTATATATAGTGTTAGACTATTTCAACACATGAACAAAATTTTGATTGCATAGTATAGTGTGTAGTTTTTTCTCCCTTTAGATTTTTAATACGTATTAGAGCATGTGCATTGGTGAAGGACTCATTAAATTTCTCATCATATAAAATTATTTTTAAATAAAGAGAAATTTGAGAACATCTTTCTAATATTGTACGTCATTTAGTGATTTTCTCGTCAATATAATATTTTTATTTTTAATGTAACTTAATATTTATAATATAATTTTATTTGAATACTTATGCTGTTATTTTTCTTTGCATTTGACCTTAAATAATAAATACAAAATTTTTAATATTTTAAAACATATTAAATTGCTTATTAATTATATTTAATTTTATTAAGTAGTTATATTTCATATCATATATGTATTATCAATAATAAAGTTATATATACTAATATAGTTTGTGAAAGTTTCACGATACTAAATTATATGTTAAACCTTGAGAACCGATTTTCCCTTTTTCAATTATAATAAAATTATTCTTTTTCATTTATTTTAATTATTAGAAACTCTATGATGGTTTAAAACTTACACTAATTTTTGGATGAGCATAAACATGCAATGGTTTTATTCATCGTCATCATATATGCAATTGAATAAAATGAATAATCATATTTGTCGTATCTACTTAGAAGACAAACCGTAGGATATTATAATGTCAAATGTCATAATAATAATATTTCTTAGAAAGTAAACTATTATATGTGAAAGTGGAAAAATATTATAGGAATTTTTTGTTCTTTTATTTCTAAGATGGTTAATTCTAAAGCTATTTGACACTAAGATTCTTAAAAATATATGATACTAGTATACAATTAACATATACTACTCAATACTATAGAAGTCAAATTAATAATATATAGTATAGAAAAATGCAACTCATATCATACTATGATATATTAAGACATCACAAGCTTAACAACATGATTTTTTAATGACAGTAAACATACAATTTTCGTTTTTATAATAGTTTTAAATATGTTTTTTTTTTGCCTAAAGATGAAGACTACTAAGAAATTAAATTTATAATGGAGAAACTCATATGCATCGTCCAATAAGAAGAATTTTTATCCTGCTTTACCACATGAATATCCAAAAAAAAAGAAAAAATTGAAATTCTAAAATATAAGAAAAGACATACATAAAATTATATGGCATCCATAATTGCTGGACCAGAGCTCATGGAGAGTAGGAAAGACATACATAAACACTCTAATGAATAAATAAATTTGTCTCGCATAATTTTTTCCTATATAGTCTTAATGTGAACAATAAACATGATAACCTGCAAAAATAACTTAACAATTATTCAAGATACCTATTGAAAGTTGGAAAGATATATAAAAATAATATAATTCCTTATATGAACCTAATGACTGAAATTAAATAATAATAACTGAAAATTGTTTTAAAAGGAGAGTAATTAGAGATCGAATCTAATTTCATGGAAAACGGAATGATTCACTTTTATGGAAAACAAATTGGTAAGGTCTAATGGGAAATAAATGAGTAAGTATTTCTCAAATTACTTACGAAAAACATCTCACCATTAGATTATATAAGATTAAAGGACATAAACTAAGCTTATATGAAAAATCCAAAAATTTATGAATTTATAAGAGAGTATTTTGAGAACACATAAATACCCCTCATTCTAACATAATCTAGAGTCATTTCTTGTCCATGAATCATTTATAAGATTGAAATCCAGAAATAAATTTTATACATAACTTAGAATCCGTTTTTGCCCTGAATCATACATAAGATTGAAACCTATAATTTCAAAATTTCAAAATAAACTATAATTAGTTTTTTCTTATGATGAAATGTGAAGAATTTTTTTGTTTGTTTTATGGGCCTCTAATTATTTAGGTCCAAAGTACAAATGAAGTTAATTAATTAGGTCCAAACAATAAAAGAAAGACAAGTGTTAGATAGATAACATGCCAAGTGTCATCTCCTTAGCAAAAGCTGAGAAAAACCTTCTCATATAAAATTTCATAATAAACTATAATTAGTTTTTTCCTAGGATGAAATGTGAAGAGTTTTTTGTTTGTTTTATGGGCCTCTAGTTATTTAGGTCCAAAGTACAAATGAATTTAATTAATTAGGTCCAAACAATAAAAGAAAGACAAGTGTTAGATAGATAACATGCTGCCAAGTGTTTGATATAGGTCATTATGCGAATTAGAACAAAAACTTCTAAAAACATTTCCATTGGTGTATTTTAAGCGTTACTCATACAATTTCTAGGGAAAAAAAAACTAAAAGAGTTGGGTCAAAACACTGAGAACCGTTGCTCTGGGAAGTATCAGAAGAAACCCTTAAGACACGCTACGTGTCAGTTTCTAACTGGCTTTTGGTAAAATATAAAAGAGATATTTGTTTTTCTCTATCTTCTTCTTCTCTTTTCCCTAAACCTCTCTCTCTTTCCTCTGTCGACAAAACGCGAAACGGTGAATTCGATCTCTTGATCCGGCTTCAAAAACACAACGAAACTATCAATCATAGATCCACAGGAAGGTATGAGGAGAGTCACCGGACTTGCTGGGCGCACAATCTCATCCTCTGTCACAATCCATCCTCCGTCACAAGGGAAATTATCTGCTTTGATGGTTTGTGAGTTCTGTCGAATCTTCAATCCTCTTTGTCAATTCAAATTTATGGGAGTATGGCTGATGATTAGTGATTACATTGCGAATCATAGATATATTAGGAAGGCACAAAGAGACTTGAAACCTTGCTTTAGTATCTATAACTAACTAAAGAATCACTGTATTTTGTTGGCTATTGAATGATTAGATTTAACGCAAGCGATTTTCTGGAGAGTATGAATGGGAGGATAGTGAGAAAGGATCCATTTTATCACACAGCTATAACCCATTTTATCACACAGCTAAAGGCAATGAGAAAGGACCCATTTTATCATTTGGAGGAATTGATAACCCCTTGATGATATATAAGTCAATACTCATAATGATTTTGGTTCCTAGTTTGTAGTCTCATACTGATGATTATGATATGATTGTTTATTAATGAATCTAAAGTATGTTAGGTTGGTTTGATGAGCGTTTTGTGATATGGTCTCAGTGTCTGGCTTTTGTAGTGTGTTAAGGAACCTATTTGTCCTGTTTGTTGTGGTTTTTGTATATTGTTCGTTACGGTGATTGTGTCTTTGGGTTGTGTGCAGCTACGGTGATCGCAAACAGAGAGATAGGGAGGTCGAGGTGTTTTGGATTTGTCAGCTTCAGCAGTGAAGATTCTGCAAACACTGCTGTATCAGAAATGGATGGAAAGGTTAGAGAGGATTGCTATTTGCTAATGCATAGTGTTGATTGTTCTGTCTAAAATGCCTTGTCTCTTACATATGTTATATAATCTTTTTTTTTTTTTGGTCAAAACATATGTTATATAATCAGGAGCTGAATACAAAGTGTTGATTGTTCTGTTTAAAAAGTTTTGTCTCTCATATGGATTTTGGTAGCTTAATACATAGTGTTGATTGTGTGTTTCTATACGTTTGTTCTGTTATCTTATGAACACATTAGTAGTTTGGTCCTGATTGTCCCTAAACGCTGGAACAGTATAACTTGACTTCGTCATGACATTATAAGTTTTGCCCCATTTCTTTGTTGTTTGTCCCTTTGCATCATATCCTCTCATGATTCACCTTGATACAGATTTGGCGTAATATTGATTATATGATCGAGCCATGGCTGGGTTGTTTTTAAGCTTGATATAGATCTTAACTGTAAAAATGTTGTGACTTGGCTATATACAATCTTAGGTCTATGGTTGGGGAAGAGGAGAACATGGAAGACTCGGGTTAGGTGACAATGGCAGAGATGACAGTAGCCAACCTTGTAGGCCAATTTGACTGGTCCAAATGGGGATGAATCTGATCTTGCTAAAACATTGGTATCGATGTTTGCCGCAAGTTCCCTCTCATTGAGTTTCCATCTTCTGTTATGTAAAATGTTTTCTCTTTCACTTTGTTTTGTAACACTACTAATAAAATTTGTAAGAATTGACAACCTTTCATTTTGGAATATAATTAAGCAATTGTTGAAAAAATTTGAGTTCTAATGATTAAGCAACCTTAATAAAGTTTCTCCATTGGAAGGGTGATTTTGTTTAAAGTTTTAGTAGGTTGCTTTGATTAGATTGATATTAATTATAGTATTAGTTTAATTTTGAGTAACTCTAAAGCGGTTCTGGAGTGGCCATGGTCTAAGGATTAACCTAATTCTGTAAGAAATTCTTGGGACAAATCTTTCATTATGTAATAGTAACTTTACATGTTTATGTAATTATTGGTATGGAACATGTAACCGCTTTAGAGAGGAACCTTATTTTCAAATTTTTCAAAAAAAGAGGAACCTTATTTTCAAATCTTTCATTATTCTCATGTTTACGATTTTAGGATTACGAGATCGAAGTTGAAGGAGTTGGCTCATAATAACGTTGAATTAGAGCCAAAAGATTCACTGGAGAGTGGCGATTCTATGCAAGTTCATGAGCGGCAGGGTTAGATGAGATGATGACACGGTTCAGTTAGATGCTTGAGATATTACTGTACATTAAAGCTAAGATGGAGCAAAAAAGGAAAACAAACAACGAGCGATGATGTCAGAGACAGACACCATAGAAACACAACAGGCAAATACTAGAAGACATAATGCGATAAGTTGTAATCCTGGCCTATATGTCTACAAGTTTTGATTTCTCTATCACATATAGTGACATGGGTTTCAACCAGAGGCGGAGTTAGTACAGGATCATGTGGGTCAAATGATTTGGTGAATTTTTAAATTTTGCTGAATTTTTAGTAAAAAAATCAAATTGATCCTTTTAAAATAGCATAATTAATCCCTATAAAAAATTAATAACATAATTGACCCCTTAATTTTTTTTTGACGTGATAAACTGAATTCCTAGCTCCGCCACTGGTTTTAACCAGTGATAAGCTTTACGATAAATGTTTTATTTGGAAGGCAAAAGTAGGGCTGGGCATTTGGGTAACCCGTTCGGGTTCGGGTATTACCCATTCGAGTTCGGGTAATCGGGTTTAGAAAAATAGAATCCATTGGGTATTTTTAGATATATGGGTTCGGTTCGGTTTGGGTACTATTGGGTTCGGGTCGGTTTGGGTTACAAATTTTAGAACTCGATTAGTACCCGAACTACCGGGTACCCAAAAAAATATAATTAAATTTAAATAAATTTAGTTAAATTTTGACTTACATAACAAAATATTTTAGATATTTTGATTATTTTTGATATTTAGGTATAAAACTAAATGAAAAATTTAAAATTATAATCATAATTTTGGGGTAATTGCATTATATTAATGATAAATATTATAAATATGTTTATATGTTCGGGTTTAATGGGTACCAAACAGGTATCGGGTATTACCCGATCCTAACCCGAACCCACATGTATTAGAAAATAGAACCCAATAGGGTTTTATAGGCAAACCCATATCTAACCCGAACCCGGTTTTTCGGGTTGGATTCCAGGTTGGATATTCAGGTACGGTTTTTATGCCCAGGCCTAGGCAAAAGAAACTTGATGAACATAAACATACATAATGTCCTCAGATCACACCGAGTACAAGTTACATGTAGTAAAAGTAACTTGTATCATCTTTCAATGCATTCTCTTTTCTTTCAGGTTTTCGTAAGTTCATAATGTCGCCACAATTGTACATTGAAATCTTACATTTTTTTATTTTTACTAAGTCTTTTTTTTTTCTCTTAAAATTTTATCCACTTAGCATAAATATATAATTAACCAAAGAAAAGTTTGTCGCCTCTTTGTTGTTGTCACCACGATTATATGACCAACTATGTATACAAAATTAATTAGTGTCTTCAAACTATGTAATCATTTTAAAGAAGGTGATTTGTTTTATACAACAATGACGACATTATGAGCTCTGAAAGGAAAGATAGGGATTATTGAGCAACGAAAACAACATTAAGAAATTTTCACTATAAATAGACTAACACGCACATGGATTTGTCTCACGACAGTTAAAAGTGTATTGAAAACATAAGAAGTTATAGAAAAAAGCAAATCTAAAAAAGAAAAAAAATGGCAGAGAACCTCAACTCCGCCAGCTTTACCGTTCTCTTGCTTGTCCTCTTGATGGCTTCCACCGGTATTAACATAATGAAGTTCTCTATTATACTTTGCAACCGTATTCTAATTATCTTGTGCTTATGTTATTCATGAATGTCTTAACATCTAGGGATCCTCAAGAGCAACGGCGGACCTACATAGACGTTAGGGAGGTCAAGTGACCTGGTAAAATCTTGAAATAAAGTTTTTTTGCATATAAAATACTGAAATTCTTGTAACAAAGTTGGTGTTCTTTAGTGGTTTGACACCCCCAAACCCAGGTTCAATACTCTCTTTTTTGTGTGTTAAAATATTTAACTGCTTATAAAAAAAATTTGACCTGGGCAAATTTTTCTCCTGGGTCCGCCATTGCTCAAGAGCGAGGCTCAAACATGCTCCACGTTCTTAGACAAGTGTGGGCCGGCCCCGTTCCGAGGTACAAATGCTGATTGCTTTAAGTGTTGCAAATACACATATGGGAGTCCTCCAGCCTGTAAAGGGCTTGTTGAGGGAAGCGACAAACACTGCCATTGCTACCAAAATCCATGAGGCTTATAATAACTTTATGTACCAAATGTAACTTGTGTTTTCACTTGGTATTTATGTTCCAAGTTTCGTTTGCTTCCAAATAAACACCAAGGGGAAAGCTAATAATCATGGCTTCCCCCCAAGTGTAAAGTCTTGTTATGTGCACTTCCGTTTCATTCCTTTTAATACTGAACTTGTTTTGTGTTTGTGTTCCTCATTTCATTCCTACCTACTTTCCAAATAATTCTGTGCTAAAAAATTCTCTGAAGTGTTAACCACATTTTGCCACCTTTGAACGCTAAAATCTAAAACAAACTGGAATGGTTTAGTTTTATAGCTCTAGCGCAAAAATTGATTCTCTATGGATATGAAAGCCATAAACAATCATACCCGTGTTAGCTTATATGCACTACATAGATTTTCTATTGTAAAACATAATTAATTCGTAACTAACATGTTTTGGAAGGAAAAAGAAAGACATAAGCTGTATATAAGTTAATATATCATAACATATGTCATTGAGATATTAAAGTAACTAGGATAGTACACGCGCTATGCTGCGAGATTGTTTTATATTTTGTTTTTATTTTTATTATTTTTGGATAATTTTATATGTGTTTGTAATTAAAAAATCATTATTAATATAGTTTTTGACAATTTTTATTGGTAATATTTTTGGTTTTAGGTTTTTGCTATTTATGTGTTGCTAGGTTGGTACCCGCGCTATGCCTTGGGATTGGTTTTTTTGTTATATATATTTTTTCGATTTTATAATTTAATATGTTATTTGGAATCTATTCATAAGTTTTTGATAATTTCAATAGTAATTTCTTTTGTTATTATTATTTACATCATCATGAATTTTTTATTTCATAAATTTAGTTTTTGAATAAATTTTAAATTTATTACCAAATAATTTTAGGGATTACAAACCATTAATTCTTGATTTGTTTCTCACTCACAAACCCTCTAGCACAGAACTTAGTGTTGAGAACCTAGTTTTTGAGAAGGCATAAATAAAATAAAAAGAGAACTCATTGTAACACTCTCGTTCATCAAAGTACAACACACTCTTTCAATAAACAACAAATCCCCAAATCGTCCTCCAAATAAGGGCGTCAGTACAAACAAGCAATGAAGAATGCTAAATTAATCACTTAAGGGTTCTTCACAAACCCTCATTGATGTCTTTAACATTCTGCGATCAAGAGCATAATCTGCGAAGTGTGAATAACCAAGTACGCGAGCTAATCTATGGCATGACTAAACCTACAGAGACGAGAATAATAAAAAGTTAACTTATTAAAATGTGCAGCAGGCTTCTGTCAAGGGTTTCTAGAATAGACACAAGTACCAATCTTTGTAACACTGGAATATTGGCATCTCCACATCTCTTTCCATATGCCATAGCTATCTTCTTCCTTGTCTTGGCTATTTGCAAAGTTTAAAACAAGAGCAAAAACTTTTTCAAAGACAAATTCTACTGCATTGGCCTGGACATAGAGAGTGATGTTGAAATTATTCCTAGTAACTGCTACATTTTCTGCGGCATGGCAATCAACAAGGACCATGGAAATTCATACCTTGCACAACTCTAGAATAGCTGCGACGTGAAAACTTTCCAAGGTGAGCTTAAATTCTTTATTTTGGGTTTTTTCCAAGCAGAAAGAAAACAAAAACTAATGAGCCAAAATGATGCATCCAAGAATAATCGGGGGAAAACATGATCATATGTGTAATTGGGAAGCTTAGTTGACGAATTGATAATAGTAAATGCACATTACATACTAAATATTCTCTTTCGAGCATCTTTCAATGGATGAGTTAAACCATGTATGTGTTCAACCATGTCGTCGGAATCGAGGTTCATTCCCATGTAAACCCTCCCAGAAGCACCACAACCGATTAATTTCCCATTCCTACACCGAATCGACGGTGGTTCTTCCTTTCTAGGAGCAGGAAGTCCAGGAGGCGACTTTGTCGAGAGGTCGATATGAGAGCTACAGATACTTGAGTTAATCTTCCCGACGAATCCGTTAAGACCTTCGCCGCTACTACCATCGTCTCTGGCAAAAGAATAAATCAATACTAAAATTGGGCGATGGAGAGAAGAAGAAATCGATAGATAGAAAGAAGAAGAAATCAATGGGTCCCTCTTGGCAAAAAAAAAATGAGTTGTATTATTGTTATAATTTAATTGGTTACATATTTTTTCTGATATGCTAGTCTCTGCTTCAATACAAAATCTGAACTGTTATCACCGGGTGAGAAACCAAAAAGTTTTATTGTATTGATTATTGAATATTAAGAATTTATAAGAAATGGTTTTTTTGGTGTATCATTTTTTTTTTGTCAAAGTGATGTATCATTTTTTTTAATGTCTTTTTTTATTATGCATTTTCAAAAGTACCCCTAAGTTAAATCATAAAGTTTATAAAGCTTTATAAGATTTAGTGATATAGACCGAAAGCTTAATAAAAATTGGGACTAAAAATTGAGAACACAAGATCTCAGAGGACTTAGATTCACGAACAAATCTTGTCGAGAACGAATGCATTTGAGATCGACAATAGGATAGATTTGTGTGTCCTCTTCTTAGGGGTACGCATATCAAAATTTTAAAATATCTTTATTCAATAATCTAAAGATGATCAATCCTACAACGCAAAGAAACGTTAAATATGAATCGAGAAATCAAAACCCTAATCTAATAAGAAGTTAAAAAGCAAACAACGTAAAGTCCACATCCTAAACAAAATCCGTAAAATAATAAGCAATGAAGAGGCCCACCAGAGACGTGAAGGAAACAGTGATGGCGTGATGCGGAATATATTTCTTGATTAGGGCAACCTGGAGACTCGATTATTTGGAAGGCAAAAGAAACTTGAATTACACATAACTAAATGTAGTGTCCTCACACAAAGTGAAAATAATACAAGTTACATATGGTAAATAAGGTCCTTTTAGACCTTAGAGATTTTGGTAGCAACGGCAATATTTGTCGCTTCCCTTAACAAGCCCTTTACAGGCTGGAGGATTCCCGTACGTTACGTATTAATTTGCAACAATTAAAGCAATCAGACTCGTTGAGATATTCATCAAGATTGTCAGCACAAGAAATCAAAGGACACATCTATATATGCAAAGTACAATAGAGAACCCTATTAAGTGAATACTGGTGGAAGCCGTCAAGAGGACAAGCAAGAGAATGATGAGGATGATGAACTTGAGGTTCTTGGCCAATTTTTATTTTTATTTTTTATTTTTTTTAAACTTGACTATTTCTTTTTAGCAAACTTTATATAACATGATCTGTCCAAAGTTGAAATTCGGTAAATTGTTATCATTTTTCAATCCATCCTCTTTTCTTTCAGGTTTTCGTTAGTTCATAATGTCGCCACAATTGTGCATTGCAATATTTTTGATTACATTTTATCTTTCAGGTCTTTTTTCTTATAAATAATCAATAATTAAACCAAAGAGAAGTTTTTCGCCTCTTTGTTGTTTTAATCGTTTTAAAGAAATGATTTTAATTTTTGTTTCCCAACAATATACCCAGAAACGATAAGAAGGTGATTCATTTAAAACTTTAAGACAAATATCTCTGCGTAAAACAATGTTCTTCACCTTTATATTTAAACAAAGTAGGACACAAAAATTCTTAATACCAAGTATACTTGGGAGGCAAATAGATGTTGAGAACGATGTTAAAAATATGAGAAAGTGATTTTTTTTTTTTTAATGACATGGACACTTAGGGGGGTGTATTGAATTTGATATTTTAGGGGATTTGCTGGGATTTTAATATTTCAGGATTTTGAAAGATTTGAGTGTAATTTTGGGTGATTTTGATATTTTGGCAGAATTTTGAGATTTGGGTTCTAGGATTTGGTGAGATTTGATTATTAAATTTTAGGTGATTTTTAGAATATAAAAAGGAAAGAAAAGAATCACATTTGGGTGATCAGAAATACATGGTGATCGAAGACTCGGAATGCAATACGTACGTAGACATTGTACATGGTGATCAGAAATTACATTTTACCTAAACTTCACTCATATTTTGGTTAATTTAAAACTTCACATATTGCTTTCATGTTCTAACCACTGGTTATATTGACCTTTAGCTTTCACAGCATGTGAATCTCCCATTATAGTGTGTAAGCTAACTAGCCATACCATACAAAAAAAAAAAAAAAACAATTCATGAGTAATGACATATCCCACAGATCTCAAACAAGTATTATTTATAAACTGGCTGGCCATCAATTCGTTTCCAACTTAAGAAATTTCTTTCGTTGGTATATATAACTAACTAGCACCATGATACAAAACGTGGAAATAATGCTACTTAAACAATCTTTGACCTTGCGATCTTCAATACAAGCATCATCTAGTTATAATCGCTCTGATAGAAACAAGTTGCTAGAGGTACCCAAAAAAAAAACAATCCCAAATTTTATGCAGAAGTAGTAAAGAACCTGTAAACACGCTTACAAAAATACATGTAGAACACAGAAAACAATAAAGAAAGAGAGGAGTTTAAAAATCTTGTGGAGTACTCTGTCCAAATCTTGCAGCGGCTCAATTACGCAGGGGGCTCAAAGTATACTCTCGCAGAGCTTCCATATACTCTGCGTAATTGCCTTACATGGATAGAAACAAGTCCAAAAGACAGAGACAGAGAGAGAAAAGCATTCAGCTGAAGGTAGAAGAAACAACAAATAGAGATCTCTAGGTAGAAGAAAACTCAATGAATGGAGATCTCCAGATTGTTCAAGGTTTTGTTTCAATCATCAACATAATTACTCAGTACTTCTAATCAAGGTTTTGTTTTGGGAAGTATGTGTTCGGGAAGGTGATGTGTGGATTTGTTGAAAAAACACAATTTCTAGTTCTAAGAACTTGATGCAACAAAATATTTGTTTTCTGCAGGAAATGATCAACATCAGAAACAATCTATACTTGTAAATACTAGCTTAATAAATAAACAAAAAAAAAAGATGTCTAAGGACATTACACGATCAGTAATTTCTATAGCTCCTTCCCATCCTTTTAACACGCTAATGAACATCAACAAAGTATACTTCTAAATGATAGCTAAATCAATGAACATATAATTTATCCAAGTACATTGTTACCAATCCTAAATCAATGTAGAACTCCAGAATGAACTAAACATAGATCAAGAGAGAGATATATGTACCGTGAGGTTGGGTTAGTAATTGGCTGGGGAAACTTTGAAAAGCATTGAGCTTCTTTTCAACAGACTCAGTCTCAGTTACTAAGCTATCGAAATTCCAGTTAGGTTCAGGATCAATATTAATCCCATCAACGTTTCTTGGACAAGGAGGAATCATTCAACGTTTTTTTGTGCGAACCCAAGAAAAATTAAGCAAAATTCAAACAAAATCTCAGTAAAAGTCACAAAAACTTTGAGAATAATGAGAAATTCGAAGAACCCATTAAAGAAGAGAGCTTACCAGCCAGCGAATTGAGATCTGATAGGATTGATTCCTGCAGAAGATGAACTCGATTACACAAATTGTTTTTAGGATTTTTCAAGAGTAAAGAGTAAAGAGTGAAGAGAGAAGAGAGAAGAGAGAAGAGAGAAGAGAGTTGCACAAGCGAATAAAGTCTTTTTTTTTTCTTTTGTTTGGGTAGATGGAAGAAGATTTTTTAAACAAATATTATGAAATTTCACCTTCAAAGGTGTGATTTTGTAAGACATATTTTAGAACTAAAAATGTTTTAAAAGTCTCCTAGAATCCCATTCAATAGGTTTTTTAGAAAAATTTATGATTTTTTGAATAACAGTAGATTTGAAGTGAGATTTATAAATGATTGATTGAATAACAACAGATTGTAAATGATTTTTATAAATTTCATATTCAATAACAATGGATTTCAGATGATTTTAAAAAATCACCAATTAAATAACAGGGGATTTAAGAATAACCCAAAATCTTCTAAAATATTAAATTCAATACACCCCCCTTAGTTAGCCTATAAATCAAGGGAAACGAAGGATTTGGCGTGACAAGGAATCTGTTGCCATCGTCTAATGATGCCGAGTCGTTTTCATTTAATAAAAGTACAAAGTCGCCAAGATTCTTGAGTACTTTATTGATGCAAACAACAATAATATTTTATTTTATGTGCAACAAACAACAATTATTTAAAACCAAAGGAAACATGGACATAATGAGTTACAACTTCAATGACCACATTCATTTTGGTTGATTATTTATAATGTAATAAGAAAGACGGCAATGCACAATGATGGCGACATTATGAGCTTGGGAGATTTGAAAGGAAAGAGTAGGGATTCAACAACGATAACAACATTACAAAATTTTCACTACAAATAGATTACCGCTCATATGGAATTGTCACACAACAGCTAAGATAAGAAAATAAGTTTTAGAGAAAACCAAAGCTAAAAACAAGACAAATGGCGAAGAACCTCAACTCTGTCAGCTTTACCGTTCTCTTGCTTGTCCTCTTAACGGCTTCCACCGGTATTACTTAACTATATTTCTCTATTATACTTTGTAACTGTATTCTAATAATCTTGTGGCTGATGATGATATTCATGAATGTCTCAACATCTAGGGATACTCAAGAGTGAGGCTCAAACATGCTCCACGTTCTTAGACGAGTGCGGGCCAGCCCCATTCCTAGGTACAAATGCTGATTGCCTTAAGTGTTGCAAATACACATACGGGAGCCCTCCAGCCTGTAAAGGGCTTGTTGAGGGAAGCGACAAACACTGCCATTGCTACCAAAATCCGTAAGGTGTGAAATAACCTTACGTACCAAATGTAACTCGTGTTTTCACTATTGTGATTGTGTGGAGAATTGTCATGTTAATTTGTACGTTTATGTTCCAAGTATCGTTTGATTCCGTAATAAACAGTAAGGGAGAAGCTAATGATCATTGCTTCCCCCAAGTGTAAAGTCATGTTATCTGCTATTTTCTTTCATTCTTATGAATACAAAACTCATTATGCGTTTGTGTTTCCTCACCTACATTCCAAATTCTTCTCCAAGAAACTCTCCATAAGTGTAACTACATCTTGGCATATATAAACTTGTACAGTAAGATCCACAAAACACGATACTCAACGGACTGCATTACTGGAACAGGTTACTTAATGTGCTTTCTGAATTATGATCATGGCGAGACCGAATTGACGGATTCATAGCTCCATACATTTTCCAAGCCACATGATGCACCATTTGGCGGGAAAGGAATGGGAGGAAGCATGGAGAGAAACCAAATCCAGCTTCTCTTCTAGTTAAATGGATAGATAAGTATGTCCGGAACAGGGTTGAGATACTTGTCGGGCGGCTTTGTTTTCACGAGAAAGATAATTGAAACGAATTTTTAGCAAGTTGTATCTCGAAATCGCTCTAGTTAAAGCATGTGCAACTGTGGAAATATTTTAAAGATGAGTTACAAAAGAAATAAGTGAATTTTTGGCAACATTAAAATGTAAAATTTATTATACTAATTTCTGAATGGGAGGTATTACATGAATAGAACTATTGAACTAACTACAATGTGATTAGAAAACATGCTACTCATACTAATACATATATATATATATATATATATATATTGGTATGAATATAAAATATATTCAACAAAAAAGACGTTTGTACAAAAGATGCAGCATTGTGAGTTTATATAGAAGCCAAAAGATAAACTAATAGCTAGAGGCCAAGTCCTTCTAGTCGGACTCCCTAGATCCTTTGTCTTTTGAGATTCGGGATCCTTCTCCCCGGTGTCAGGTCGATAGATTTTGGAAGGCTTTAGATCCTTTTGTAGGTTTGGGCTGGTGATTTTGCAATAATGAGGATACCACGTTGCTAATGGGAGCACGAAGCCAGCGACGCAGTCCTTCCCCCTACATTCGAAGCTTCAGGCTTTGATTTAGCCGATGGAATCCCTACTGGCGGCGGGTGTTGACTGTCAGAGTTTTGAGACGGGTTGTGCAGAACTAGTGGCGATGGTGCAGTGCCGCGATGAATGACCCGCTTTCTCTAACCTGTTGGATGATTTCAGCTTACTTCGACCATCCTTTCCATCCTTCATGCTTTCGAGGATCCCGCGGACGTCAAATGTATGGGCAGACTGCCTTTTGCTCGTTCTTCGAGATCTTTATTTTCTGAAACTTCTTTTATAAACTCTTTCTTTTCGGTTTGGGCAACTAACTTTGGAGTTATTTTCTAGTTTAATGTTTGGTTGACAAAAAAAAAATTAATAGCTACGAGATTACAGCAAGGTTAGAAACTCAAGGCGGCCTTGTTACTAATACATAATTTATACATGTATTGAAGAAATACGATGATCGAAGTAGTGAACCTTTATGAATAATATTGCCATATTGTTATCAAAATAATAGGGGCAGTGATGTTATGTGAATTATATATAGTTAGTCCTAATGTCTATGGCTTGTATTGGATTCCCTGATTACACAGTCTTCTCTTCACCAAGCAATCCCCTTATTATTAATTTAATTTGGAAGTACATTTGGCAAAGTACCTTTTTTTGGTAAGATATACATAATTATATCCTTCTTATTTGAATAAATATTAAAATTTAAAGTTTATTATTTGTAATATCCAAAAAAACATACTTAATAATTAATCTAAAACAAATTAGTATCCATAGTTTAATTTTTCTAGATACTTCTAACTTGAATTTTTTTTTCTATTTTTGCGGATCATGTTATGCAGCTGGTTAGAGTTTACATATATATGATTATATAATTTTTTTACGGATTCGTCTACTAAAAGACAAAAAATATTGTGAAGTGACATTAGTGCACTGGCCAATGTTAAGTCAAATTGTAGCGATTCGACTAATGTACCGGCATGTTGTGACCCTATATGGTTGACAAAAAAAAAGACACAAAATATTTTAGAATGATATCAAATGAACACTACAAGAAAACACGCGTTTTGCGATGGACGAATATGTAGCGAATCCCTCGCAAATCGACAAAGCGAGAGATTTACGAGGAATGTTTGTTCCTCGCAAATCGCTTCTCGCAAATCGGCCAGCGTCGCAAATCCCTCGCAAACTAATCGCAAATTGCGAGGACATATTTAAAAAGCAATTTTCTCGCAAATGTGGTATCTAGTAACTCCCTCGCAAATTTGCAATGCTTTTGCAATTATTTTTTCCGTCGCAAATAATAATAATGGTATAAAAAAAAATTAAAATTTTAATTGCCGGTTAGCTTAATTAGGATTTAACCGGCAATTAGAATTAAACTTGTAATTAAGATTAAACCTGCAATTAGAATTAAACTTTATAAGTTTTGCAATTATTTTTTCCGTCGCAAATAATAATAATGATATAAAAAAAATTAAAATTTTAATTGCCGGTTAGCTTAATTAGGATTTAACCGGCAATTAGAATTAAACTTGTAATTAAGATTAAACCTGCAATTAGAATTAAACTTTATAAGTTATCCAAATTAAACATTACACATTACAAGGGAGATCAAGTGTTCATTACAAATTAAACATTAAACATTAGAAGGGAGATCAAGTGTTCTAAGCTAAACAGTACACATTACACATTAAGAGAAAGAGAGGGAGTCAGGTTGTTTGGCCGCCGGTAGCTTCTCCACCGGTTGCCTCTTCGGTGGTTTTTTTTCCGGCAGCTGGATCCTCTCGGCGAAACCTTGCAGCAAACTCTGGATCTTTCTCTGCAAGATAATCAAAGTAAGCATCATAACTATGCATCTTCTCCAACTGAGTCGCCTGACTTGCGAGGGTAGCTTCGGCAGCAGCAAGCTTTGCAGCTAGATCATTTGTATCTTCAGTAGTAGGAGGCGATTGTCCAATGTGAGCTGATGATGCTTCTTCTTGCAAGTTCCCAACCCCATATATCCGGTTCTTTTTCTTCGGAGCAACCTGCCAACATAAGAGAGACACACCAACATAAACAACCGTTAGACATTTAGACATTGATACAAAGAGAAACTATAACACACCAACATAAACAATGAACTTGCAAGAAGAGAAACTTGCAAAAAGTAAGCAACATATAAACACACCAACAATTACCTCAGCATATATTTGGTTCTTTGCGGTAAGAGATAACCCGCCGGAAGCACTGCTCTCCACATTATCCCCAGAGAGTAGCAAAGATTCAGCTTCAGCTATCCTCGATGACACTTGATGGTAGACTTTCTCAGACATTCCATCAACGAAAGACCCATCAGGTTTCCAATGAGTCTCTTCTAGGTCAAGCAGGAAATCAGGTAGTGGATCACCGGTCTTCTCAGACTAACACAAGAGTTAGACAGTGATCAATGCTCATAAACAGTGAATAAACAAGTCTTAACTAAATAACTTTAAGAAAAATACTTACATGCTTTCGTGCTCGGGCTTTAAAAGATGTCTGACCAGGTCTGTGTTTGTGTATTCTGGTGCCATCAGGATCACTGTAACGAGCATTATGACTGTTGATACTCTTTGCTTCTGACTTTGGTTCAAGCCAAAACTTGACCAAGCCTTCCCATACTGTAGGATCAAGCCACCGCGGCATTGCTTCATCACCTTTTCGCTTCCACTTACCCTTCCACCGAGACACTTGATCACTCATCCGAGTCTTCAACTTGGTTTCAAACTCAGTTCTGACTCTTCCGTTGATGGACGGGTCCTAGTTATATGTTTGCTTCAACATACATCACATGCATTAGTAATTAAAACACAAAATCTATATATAAAACACATCAAACACAAAGTAGACTTACCGCAAAAGTTTCAAACCACCGATTTACAACCGGACCTGGTGTTTGGGTCCAATTGGCATGAGCATGTTTGAAATCTCTTTCAAAATGGCCCGGACAGTAGCAGCCACAGAAGGGTCCTGTTCAAACCTACAAAGCAAAGGATATATCGAATGAGGTACTATGAAACAACAACAAAAAAAATTAGACAAGAGAAGATACTTACCAGAGGGTACCCGGAGGACGCTTAGGATCTAGTTTCGGTAAGGAAGCACGTCCGGGACTTGCAAGTAACTCTTCCAAAGTAAAAAATGAATGTTTTGGAGACATACGATTATCCTGCATCGCCAGTGATGTACCTTGAGAAGAAGCGGGAGAAGGTAACCTTTGGGGATGAGCAGAAGCAAAAGTTGTCCTTCGAGTAGAGACGGGAGGAGTTAAACCTTGAGAAGAGATGAATCTTCTGTAAACGTTTTGGTTTACAGAACCGTGTTGCTCATTAGTCGAAAGCAGAACAAAAATCTGATTAGAATTAACCCTAAACCCCCAAATCAATTTCAATCAAAACCACCAAAATCATTAGAACCTAAATTTGAAACCCTAAATTGAATCCCTAAACCCCAAATTTAATCCCTAAAGTCGAAACCCTAAAATCAAATTAAACCCCAAATCGAATCATACCCCTAAACCCCCAATTGAATCCCCAAATTCGAAACCCTAAAATCGAATTAAAACCCTAAATTGAATCGAAACCCTAAACCCCAAATCATAACCCAAACAAAGAGATAGAAGAGGAGAGGAGGAGACTTACCGGACCTTGGAGAAGAGGAGGAGAAGGGTTAACCGGAGAAGAGACTCACCGGAAAAGACAGAAGAGATCGGAGAAGAAAGAGGAAATCAGAGAAGAGAAGGATTAGGGAACTAGGGTTTTTTTGGCTGCGGATTAGTCGAGGTTTGAGGTTTGCTCAAATTAGGTTTTTTACTTATATAGAAAAACATTGCGTCGCAAATCACGCAAATATTGCTAGGGATTAGCTATGGTCCCTCGCAAATCGCTAGCAACCATATTAAAATATGTAACTAATATTTCTAGACTTTGCGAGAGAATTACGAGAGACCGTAGCAAATCCCTCGTAAAGTCTTTTGGGTTTAGGTTTTGAAGTGTCATTTGCGAGGAAATTGCTACTATTTGAGCAATTTGCGATGGATTTGCGACTAATTTAGGGTTTAGGTTTTGAAAATGACATTTGTGCCATATCTTTGATTATAAATCTTGGATTCACCTTTTTAATCATTAAAAGTATTATAATTAGTTATAAGGGGTTTAGGATCAAGGGTTTAATGTTGTCATTTGCGAGGGAATTGCTATGGTTTAAGTTTTTTTGCAATTGATTTGCGACGCATTTGCTATGCATCTAGCGGATTACTCGCAAATTTGTCGCAATCCTTGAATATCTAATTTACAAAAACCATGAAAATAATTTAAAAAAATTAGTCAAATGAACTTGCAAGTATATTATAAGGTCCTATAAGCTCATCATACTCTTCTCTATCATCAAACTTCCAAAATTGTCCAATTTGGCATCTTCCTCCAATCATTAACTATCTTTTACACTATATCATATACATGTTCATTACATTTAGACAAATATTCCAAAATCACTAATTTTGTGTTGCACTGTCATAGATATAAGTGTTGGATTCATCTTTTTAATCATTAATAGTAATGTTATTAGTCTTTAGGGTTTAGGGTTTAGGGTTTAGGGGTTAGGTTTTGAAGTTTTCATTTGCGAGGGAATAGCGACGATTAATGTTTTGCGATGGATTTGCGACGCATTTGCTATATATCTAGCAAATATGTTGCAAATATGTCGCAAACCTAGTATATTTAATTTATAAAAACCATCAAAATAATTTTTAAAGTTAGTAAAATTAATTTTCGAGTATATTATAAGGTCCAAGGTCTCATCATATTCTTTCCAATCATTTTTTTAATCATTAATAGTAATATATTAGTAATGAATTTCGGAATAATTCACCTTATGATCATATTGAAATATATTTCAGAATAATTAAAATATTGCGATTGATTTGAGAGGAGGGTGACCTTTCCTGCGAATTTCTCGTAAATGTCTCGCAAATGAACAGCGGAATTGCGACGACTGGCTTCCTCACAATTTTGCGAGGGATGTGCTATGGAATTTTCTTTTCTCGTACTGTCCTCGCAAATCCACCGCAAATTTGCGAGAGCTGTATTCCGTCGCAAGTCGTCCTTGCAAAACGCGTGTTTTCTTGTAGTGGAATTAATGTGAGGTGTTACGCCAATCTTAACCGATACCAAACACAAAAAATACAATCCATGTATCTAAAATTGTATAAACTAAATATTAATCAAAATATTTTAAAACAAACATTAAAAATACAATATACATTTTTCTTAATAATTATTAAAATAATTATCTCGTGGTGGATTAAAATCTAGTTCAAATCTATGAGCCCATAAAGGATTAGAATGTTGATATAACAAAATTTTTAATTAATTTCTTCTTCTAGTCAACACCTATTTTTATACCTTAAAAAGATCAAAATCATAAGTTGACCCAAAAAAAAAATTAAATAATATTGTTACACAAATTTTAGCTAACTACAGTTCTTCAAAAAAAATTTAAAAATAAGAATAATCAGAAGAACAGTATCCAATTTGGTTATGTCGACATGACACTCTATATGAAACACAATAATACATATCACGTATACTCTATTAAACTATCAAATTGCCCTATGCACGTCTTCTAGATGAAACATTCTCTTTGCCAAAGTATTGTCCCAAGATTGACGTATGTCACGTATAAATATGCATAATAACAATTTCAAAAGATAATCCAAAAGTTTTAACAAGAAATGCAAGGAAAGACCTCATCAGAGACGAAATGAGGTCAATCCCAGCTTTGTTTGTACTTTTCTGTCTCCTTGTTCATCCTACTTTTGCGCGACGCCCATCTGAGCGAATCCGGTTAGGGTTCTACCGCCGGTCATGCCCCCGCGCCGAATCAATTGTTGCTAATGTTGTTGCCAAACATTTCCGTAGTGACAATACCGTTACTGCAGCATTAGTTCGCATGCAATTTCATGACTGCTTTGTCAGGGTTCGTAATCTTCTCCTTGTCATGTGTATATATAGATATATAATGGTTAAAGGACTCGCTAATATATCTTTACGTAACATTGATAAAGCAATATTTCGTACGGTTGTGTAGGGTTGTGATGCTTCTCTCTTGATTGACCCAACACCCGAAAGACAATCAGAGAAAAGTGCCGTACCAAATGCAAGCGTGAGAGGCTACGAGATTATTGATGAGGCTAAGAAGCTGCTCGAGGCTGCATGCGCCCGAACTGTTTCATGCGCGGACATTGTAACTCTCGCCACTAGAGACTCCGTGGCGTTAGCTGGTGGTCCAAGATTTTTAGTGCCAACAGGAAGACGTGATGGATTATTGTCAAACCCCGATGATGTAGAGTTGCCCGGACCAGCATTTCCAGTTGCCAATTCCATCGAATTATTTGCAGCTCATGGTTTGAATACGGAAGACATGGTTACACTTATTGGTGGTGGCCACAGTGTTGGTGTCACGCATTGTAGCTTCATCCGAAATAGAATCAATGACCCTGCAATGAACAGAACATTGAATGCTAGGTACGTATATGTGCTATGATAAAAAGAATACGTAACATTATATTTCAATATATACCCTCTGTTTTTTCTTTTTTCAAGAAGATTCATTATGCAAATTTGAACTTAAAGTAAAATCTAAGACACTAACACACATTATTAAGCTACATGTCGTTATTGAAAATATATCGTATCAAATGAGCATCAATACATATGACACACTGATACATTTATTAAGGTTGAGGGACATATGTCGTGCTCCAAATGACCCATCAGTGTTCTTGGACCAAGGGACTCCATTTACAGTGGATAACGTGATCTTTAGAGAGATCGAAGCGCAAAGAGGAATCCTAAAAATTGATCAAAACATGGGTCTCGACAATTCAACCCGTGAAACTGTGTCAACCTTTGCCTCAAACAATAAAATCTTTAGACGGAGATTTGCCAAAGCAATGGTCAAAATGGGTACCATAAGAGTTATTACCGGACGTCTTGGAGAGATCAGGAGAAACTGCAGAGTCTTCAACTAACGAATCCTATGATTTTGTTGTTTTTTTTGTTTTTCTGTTTTTTTTTTTTTTTTTTTTTTGTCAAGAAATAATAAATCGGAAAGTGTGCTTTTGCCGGTATCATGTTAATTAGATTGATTCGTGTGTTATTTTTTTATATTAACTTCTCTTTTTATGCCATTCTGGTTTTGGTGCTTACTCTTTTCTTCATCCACATCTGAAAGTAGTAACGTGTGTCGAAAGAAAAGAGAGTAGAAGAATGAATTGTACGATGGTTGATAACAAAATCGACTAGACGTTCCTCGTTTATAAGTTTCTACCCGCTATATTAAGATGAGAACGTAGGGTAGGTTTTGTATATGTTGGTTACTTGGTTTGGCTGTATGGAACTTTCTTGTCGAATAACAGGATGGACTGATGGTAAGTGCATGCCTAGTTTCTGGCTGTTCTATGAAGAAAACTAGTCTTTGCTTTCCATACAGTCTTGATCCTCAGTTCATTAGCCTATGCTTCATGTCTTGATCAAATTTGAGTATCAATAATACTTATCAAGGGTTTTGGTAATTTTCCTTTTAGTATTATATTGTTTTGGTGCTTTTCTTTTTCAAATTAAGTTTATATGTTTTTTTTTTCGTTCTTACATTAGGATTAGAATTAACATGTCAGGTGGCCTAGATAAGGATATGTGGTTTCATTGACGAAACAAGTCTCAAACATTAACCTAATTACATAATTCTTAAAGAGAGAATTGGGTTAAAGGAACACTTGCTTGAATCTCTTTCTCTCCAATGTTAAGAACAACTCCCATATACAAGATCAAATAGGGTATCGTAGGCTCATATAAGGGTCAATTTTGAAATATAATGTCGTCTCTATAAGTGGATTTAAAAGTTAGTGTTCTTACTACCACGTTAGGAGTTTTATTTGACCCTAACTTTTTCCATGGAAGTAAATGAACTTCCCATCACAATCAGGTAACGATTCGTTTGGTTTGGTTCTATAATTCATATATTTAATCCAACAGTACACTTCAAAACACATTCTACCCAACAGTACACTTCAAAACTCAAACCAAATTGATGTCAGATGTTGCTATATTAAAAGTTGAATTTTAGTTGCTTAGTACTTAATTATGTATGTTTTGTGCATTTTAGTATTGTACTCTGTTTTTTTTTTTTGCTTATTCAATTAATAATATGATAAGAAACATAAAAAAACAGTTAACATATTTATTAAGTGAAAAGGAACGGTTCCAAGTTGGTCCCTCTTCATTTTGGGTATAGAGTTGACTTTTGTCTATTTAAAAACAGGGTCGTCAAGCACAATTTAAGAAATATCCCCTTGAATCCAAAAAAGAAGTCAAACTCTTTTAGCCAAAGACTCATCAGCAAAGTCAAAGTCGTCGGGAAAAGTCTTTACAAATAATGCCATCAATAATATATTCTTTGCCAACGTGAAATTAATTTTAATTTTGGAAAGAGTTGTAACGTCAAATAAGAGATTCTCAATGTTTATGTTCTCCCCAGCAGGTCTCATGATGGTGGTGGTGATGATGATGGTATCACTACACGTACATGGGTATAGAGGTTGCATCGAAAGCGAAAGGAAAGGATTGATGGAGCTCAAGGCATACCTCAACATATCCGAGTATCTTTATCATGATTGTCATAACGACGACACAAGTAGCGATTGTTGCAGATGGGAAGGAGTCAAGTGTGATCTTATCAGCGGGAATGTGATCAGCCTCATTTTGATTGAAACAAACAATTCATCATCATCACTACTAAATCTTTCCTTGTTCTATCCCTTTGAAGAATTACAAACTCTAAATTTAAGTAATTTATGGTGTCATGGCTGGTTCGATGATATAAATGGTAATATTATCATTCACTTCCGCCTCTAACCAACTTTTCCGTCTATTTACACATATTGTATATGCCATATTTCATTGTCGATTTAACATCATTGGTTTTTGATTTGCAGGTTATAAAAGCCTCGGGAGATTAAAAAGTCTTGAGATACTTGATATAAGTAACAACGGCGTTAATAATAGTGTCTTACCCTTTCTAAATACGGCTTCTTCGCTTAAAACTTTGATTCTTCATGGAAACTTTATGGAAGGTACTTTTCCAATCAAAGGTATGTCCACTTAATTTCCGGTGTTTATTGAGTACTTGTTACAGACTGATATTATTAGTTTGGAACATATGTTCCGGTTCATCTCTATACTTGTTTTAAACTTAATAAACTTTACGTGCAGAACTAAAAAACTTGAGAAGTCTAGAACTGCTAGACCTAAGTGGGAACAAGTTCATTGGCCCAGTACCAGGTAAAATCTAGCAATTTTTTTGCTTTACCTCTCATTATCTTCATAGATCGAAAATTTAGATCAAGCTAGGACCTTAACTTGGACACTTGTTACGAAAACAAGAAGAAAAAAAAAGAACTTGGACACAAGTTAAGTTCTCTTTTCATATCTCTTTACCCTACCACAGATTTGGCAAATTTTCGTAACCTTCAAGGCTTGGACTTGAGCGATAACTACTTTTCTGGATCATTGGAAAAGAAAGGTATTTTTAGTATAATCTAATTATTAAGTTAGCTTGTAGCTAGATTGTTTGATGAGCTCGGTATTAACTATTTATATATTTGAAGAAGGTAAATATTTTCATCTTCTTATGAATTTGCATTTGATTCTTACAGGACTTTGTCAATTGAAAAATTTACTGGAGCTTGATCTGAGTCAAAACAAATTTACAGGGCCATTTCCTAACTGTTTTGGTAACTTGAGCAAACTCCAAGTTCTTGATATCTCTTCAAACCAGTTTCATGGGACGGTTCCATCTCTTATTAGAAATCTTGAATCTATTGAGTACTTATCTCTCTCAGATAATGACTTTGAGGGTTTCTTCTCTTTTGAGTTAATAGCCAACCTCTCAAAGCTCAAGGTCTTCAAACTATCATCAAGGTCTAGTTTGCTGAAGGTACAAACTGAAATCTCCTTGCAGCCGAGGTTTCAGTTGAGTGTCATACAGTTACAGAATTGTAACTTGGAAATAATGCCAAGCTTTCTTGGACACCAGAAGGACATGCGTGTAATTAATCTCTCCAACAACAAGCTGATCACCGGAGCATTCCCCTCTTGGTTTTTGGAGCAATATCCAAAACTTCGGGTTTTGCTTTTGCAGGACAACTCTTTCACCATGTTTCAGTTGACAAGACTACTAGTTAATCACAGTTTGCAGATTTTGGATGTCTCAAACAATAATTTTGAACAACGTGTTCCTGAGAATATTGGAAAAGTGCTTCCAAATCTGATACACTTGAATCTCTCAAGTAACGGGTTTCAAGGGTATTTGCCATCTTCCTTTGGTGAGATGAAAATGCTCCAGTTCTTGGACTTATCTCATAATAACTTATCTGGCAGTCTACCAAGGGAATTTATCATGGGTTGTGATTCACTTGGTACGTTGAAGCTTTCATACAACAGATTCCACGGCCAACTTTTTCCCATACCAACAACCTTCGGGAACTTGATCGTGTTGATTGCGAATAACAATCTATTTACTGGCATCACAGGTGGATTTAGAAATCTAACTTCTATATCAGTGCTTGACTTGTCGAGTAATAATCTACAAGGTGTCCTTCCAAGGTGGTTTGGCCACTTTCCTATGGTGTATGTTTCTGTTTCGAATAATTTCTTGGAAGGTACGGTACCAATAACCCTTTTTAACATAGAAACCCTTAAGATTCTCGACCTATCTAGAAACAAGTTTTCAGGGAACTTGCCAATGCATTTCACTGCTCAGTACATGAGTTTGTTGTACCTCCACGACAATGAGTTCACTGGAACAATTCCAAGTACGTTGATAAAAGATGTCTTGGTACTCGATCTGCGAAATAACAAGTTATCAGGGACTATCCCACGCTTCTTCCACAACCAAGATGTCATCTCTCTTTTGTTAAGAGGTAACAGATTAACTGGTCATATTCCTAAGGATCTATGTGCTCTAAGAAGCATTAGAATCTTGGATCTTGCCAACAACAAATTGGATGGGTCTATACCTTCATGTCTAAACAATGTATCATTTGGAAGGGGCTTTGACTATGCAACTGATGGTAATACATATTCAGTTGGATTTAATGATGAAGAATTGGAGGTGTATTCTAGGTTGTTGCTTTTACCACGTGAGTTTTCTCGAGGCTACACTGACTATTTGAAGTTCATAGTTGATTTTGCATCAAAGAGTAGGTATGATTCTTACACGGGAGGAAGTTTTGATTTCATGTTTGGATTAGACTTGTCAAGTAATGAACTCAGTGGAGAAATCCCAAAAGAGCTGGGGGATCTTCAGAAGTTACGTTCTTTGAATCTGTCTCACAATTCCTTGTCAGGTTTAATACCTGAAAGCTTCTCCAATCTAACTGACATTGAGAGCATTGATCTTTCATATAACGTGTTGCATGGTAGAATACCTCAAGATTTATCCAAGTTAGACTATATGGTTGTGTTAAATGTGTCCTACAACAATTTGTCAGGCTCCATTCCAACTCAAGGCAAATTCTCTACGCTGAATGGAACCAACTACATGGGTAATCCTTTTCTTTGTGGATCAGCTATAAACAGAGATTGTGATGATAACAACACTACGGGGTTCCTTGAATATGGATCTCAAAAAGAGGATGGTGAAACAACAATTGATATGGAGGTTTTCCTCTGGAGCCTTGCTGCTACCTACGGTGTAACATGGATCATATTTCTTGTGCTCCTTTGCATTGATTCACCTTGGCGCCGAGCATGGTTTCACCTCGTTGGTGCTTTTATCAATTTTTTCAAATATTTTTGATTTGGTGAATTTTTTCTTTTTTTAAGTAATGGTTTTTAAAATTACATGTCATGATGTATCAGTTTGTAAGGTTATTGAAAGTTCATAGTTTTTCATGCACTATTTATCAAATTTGATCTTCCGAAATTTACCAGAAGATCTAAATTAAAAAAAAAGATCCTTGTCTGCTCATAATGCATCAATGCTATTTGAGTTCAGTACCTTATCTAAATATTTATTGGAAGAGTGAGGCATCTGTGTGGTAGAAAAGTTTGATAAGGTCATTCAGTTGGTGTTATAAGAAACAGCTAAGGCACACTTGCAAGAAATAAATTGGGTGTTTAGATGCATTAAAGAAATAAAATTAAGAACAAAGCTATACTCTACAAGAGACAACAAGAACTTGTGGCTATAAGCTAATCTAGAGGTGTTTTTCATATTACAAAGGGTCAAAAGCCGCTTATGTTTTTGCAGCTGTAGGGAACATACTCAGTTGGTATGTTGGTTCATCAAGTAATACGTCTCAAACCATGGCAGCAGTTACAAAGACCATGAAAGCAGAAGTAGTGACTGAAAAGGTTTGGTGAATGTATTGAAGCTGGATTAAGAGACAGAAGATGTTATTTGCCATCAAACTGTTGAGAACTATGTGCATCACATAAGAAAAATGCTCATAGACTTGAGTCTCCATTTAACTCGAGATTTGACTACAAGTCTACAAATGGTATTGTTATGGTGACTGACCTATCAGCATTGTGGTGCCTTCATGTTTTTACCAAAGTGTTACAATTGAGGAGAAAGAGAGCATGATACAGTACAAAGTTTACTTAAACCAGTCTAAGTGTAACACAGCTCCCAAATAATGGAAAGAGAAGGCAAAGTTGCTGATCTCATTGGGTCTATAGATAGAATTTGACTTGAACAAATTTAAAACATGGGCCATAAAGCCCAGCTTCAATACCAGTTGAACCCATAAAAGAAGTCAAAGTCTTCCGCTTAAGACACTTCACCAAAGTCAAAGTCTTGCGCAAGAGCTTATTATACGTAGTATCATGTTATTAATATTCTTTGCCAACTTGAGATAAATATAATATAAGACTTGAGAAGAGCTGTAATGTCAAACCATCAACGATGATGTTCTTTTCAGCGTGTGTCATGGTGATAATGATGATGATAGTATCAATGCAGGTGTATGGATATAGAAGTTGCATCGAAAGTGAAAGGAAAGGATTGCTGGAGCTCAATGCTTATGTCAACTCTCAGTTTCCATATGATTGGCCTAATGACACGAACAGCGACTGTTGCAGATGGGAAAGAGTCAAGTGTGATCTTACCAGCGGGCGTGTGATCGGTCTTTTCTTGAATCATACTTACAATGGTGTTCTTTCTTTAAATCTTTCATTGTTCCATCCTTTTGGAGAATTACAGACTCTAAATCTAAGTAATCTCTGGTGTAAAAGCTGGTTCGATGATATCTATGGTATGTCCATGGTTCCATTTTATCAATTTTTTTCTCGTCTAAATTTGATCTATATTACATAATGAAGCCATAGGTCAAGTCTAACATCATTGGGTTTTTTCGATTTGTAGGTTATCAAAGCCTTGGGAAATTGAAAAATCTTGAGATTCTAGATCTTAGTGAAAACGGCATCAACAACAGTGTCTTACCCTTTATAACTACCGCTTCATCGCTCAAAATTTTGATTCTACATGGAAACTATTTCAAAGGGAGTTCTCTGATATTGAAAGGTACGTAACTAGCAATATAGATTGATTTGTTAGTTTCTAGACAACATTTCAATTTCTTTATTTTTTGTTCATGGCTCTATGCCTCTACCTATATTGTACAGAACTACAACACTTGAGAAACCTAGAACTACTGGATCTAAGCATGAACGAGTTCATTGAAAAATATTATATAAGTATATAAGAAAGATCTTTATACAAGAGGATAAACTTTATTATTGAAACGCTCAAAAGGTTACAAGAATTCTTAAGACTCTTACTCAAACTCATTCACTTAAGCTTCTATGAAACTCTTCACCAAGCCTTGGTTTTTATAGTACAAATCTTAGGGAATATTACATAGAATATTCCTTAAGCTTTATTTTACAACCCTCCATTTATTCAACTCTCTACTTTATTTTACAACCCTCCATTTATTCAACTATCTCACAACCATATATTTCACTATCATATATTACTCACTTATTACTTATTCCCCCTGTCTCCAAAAGAGAGGCGACGTCTATCTTATTTGTTGTCGTCTTCTTCACTGTCTAAGGCGACTTCTGTGACGTAGATCTTTTGGCTTGGAATGTATCGTTTTATCTTGTACTTTTTCCCTTCAACTCTGTAGACTGGATGATCTGGATTGATTGTGGCCACGTGTATTGATCATGGAAGCCTGCAAGCACTTGTCGTATTTCTTCAGCGAATCCTAGCGGGTAGACGTGTCTGTTGTGCCAGTGAGCTGTGTGAGGACAAAGAAGATTAGGGTCAACTTCAGATTCATTAAATCCATTCAATAATGCAATTTGCTTTGCACGTTGATGGAAATTCCCCGAGGCAAAAGCATCATTATTGTAGCTTGTCTCAACGTTCGCATCATATTTCTTTAGGATAATGATTTCTCCGTCTTGTTCTTCTTGGAATGTAGTAACCTGAACGTGACAAGTATATCCAACTCAGGCTGTGCACGAACATGTTCTTGCCACCAGGTAACATCGTGGAATAATGTGAGCCATTTGTATAATAATTTGTAATGCGCCTTCCGTCTGGTCAATATGCATTTCGCCAAGTACTGGAGCAGGTGACTTTTATGGATGAGGACCGCAATAGTGTAAAGATCTGCCATGTACCAGAGTCGGAGGTATGCTTCTATAGGAAACCGGCTATAATGAGCAGGGTTCATATGAATGGTGGTAAGGAAGGGATAGGCCGGGTGGTAAGGGAGGCCAAGAAGTGGACCCTGATCAAGACCATATCGGTGTATATAGAGCTTTAGAAAACCATGCAGTGTCTCAATCCCTCTGTAGATCAATACATTGTCGAGTAACGATTCCCTTATTCCATGCGGCATATCGGCAATCATTTTCCGCAGATTATCTTCTGTTGGATTGCCTGGACTGAGGGTGTATATCATGGGTACTATTGACGAGATTTGACGCTGAGTTCTTGAAAGAAAATCTGGGAGGAAGTTGTCTTTTCCTTTGATGTGTTTAACATCGAATTTCCACTGGGAAAACCAACTTGCCCACCTGAGTAACTGAGCTTGTGGTAACATCTTCTGCTTGAACTGAATCATTTTTGGAAAGGAGGACATGTCCATTTCGATGAGGAAATGTTGGCCCACCAAATGAAACTCAAATTTTTCTATTCCTCTTTTGACAGCGAGTATCTCCTTGTAAGTAGAATGATAGTGTTTTTCACTATCTTTGAAGACTCCACTTTTGTAGCCACAAATATGTCTTTTCCCTTTTTCGTCTTCTTCTAAGAGTACTGCTCCCCAATAGCAATCACTTGCGTCCGTCTGCAGAATTCTTCTTCCCTTTGATGGGATTTTTAGAGCTGGTAAGGTTGTGGAAATTTTCTTCAATTCTTTCACTGCTTCTGTGCATTTCTGGCTCCAAGGAGGGGCATCTTTCTTGAGTTGAGCAGAGAGAATCGATCTATGTTTTGCAAGACCATGAATGAAATCCGCCATATAGTTAACAATCCCCAAAAACTGTTGGACTTGCTTGAAAGATAATCTTTCATCTGGAAACTCATTGAGCTGGGTGGCAATGTGAGGTTGGAGGTAGTATTCTCCCTTGGATATGTGCATTCCCAAAAAATCAATCTCCGTTTCTCCAATCACCATCTTCTTCTCTGATAACATAATACCGTATTACTGTATGATATCGTGAAATTTTGCCAGTAACGAAGTGTGGGAATCTATGTTTGAGGAGAATAGCAGAATATCGTCGATATACACCAGTGCATTTGGGAGGATAGGCTCGAATATCTTGATCATAGCTTTTTGGAACAGTGAAGGAGCTACCTTAAGTCCAAAGGGCATGACTTTCCAGTGGTAATGGCGATCTCGTACACAGAATCCCGTCTTTGGTCTGTCTTCTGGTTTGATTCCAAGCTGCCAAAATCCTGCTTTTAAGTCAAACTTGGAGAAGATTTGTGCTTGCGGGAGTTTTTGGAATAACACTTTTCTCTTTGGCAAAGGAAACTTGTCGTCGGCAAGGAAATGGTTGAGTGGTTGATAGTTGATGACTAATCTGAGTTTTCCTCGCACCTGTTCAGCCCGTTTGTTGACGTAGAATGCTTCGCATGCCCAAGGTGAAGTGGTCTTCTCAATGAGGTCTTCCTTCTGGAGTTGGTCAATCTCTTCAAGTGCAAGATTGTAGTGATCTGGGTTCATTCCTGGGTGACTTGCTTTAGTTGGGTTGATATCTTCATTCTTCTTGAAAGGTAAGGATATGAAAAAATCTGGATTCTTCCATAAAGGAGATAAGCACTTTGTGAGAAACTCCAAATGAGAGGTGGCGCAAGATGTTTTTGCTATTTCTTCTTTTATGGGATTAAGCATCTCCATAGGGTATAGATGAGACACCGTTGTCCAAGGTAGCAGCTGATTTTTGTGCTTGAGACCTTTTGGGTGCCACGAAACTCTCCGAAGACTATGGAGGATATCAAATCCAAGTATTAAGTCCTTTCCAGGGAGTTCAGAACCAAATACTTTGGATTTAATCATGTATCCGGGGAAAAGTTGGATGTATATTGGCTTGCTGATAAGAGAGATATGAAATATCTGGCCGTTGGCTGCTTTGAAAGCGACTGAACATGAATTCCAATGTGAAGCTGGGAGGAGGTCTGGTTTGATGATGGATGAAGCAGCTCCAGTGTCAAAATAGGCAATGACCGGTATTGGTTTATCATACTTGTTTGGGAAGATGTAGATCTTGGCATTTGGAGATGGTTGGGTTAAATACATCAATTCTTCTTGATGTGATTGCTCTACTTTGCAGAAATCAAATGTGTAGAGGTCAAACAACATGAACTGGTTGTCTCTATCGCTTTCATCTCCAGTATCCTCTTCTGAAGATTCATCTTCTAATTCCATACCCATTGCAAGAACTGTATCATCAGTTGGTTCATCATCAAGGGAAAAGATGGATTCAATATCTGAATCGTCAATATCTTCAACTTGTGCCAAGTAGCCAAGGAGGTTGTCTCTCTTCTTCTTGTTAGGACACTGCTTCGCATAATGTCCCTTCTTCTTGCAGATGTAACATCTGTCTGATTTTTTGAAACCTCTTTGAGTTTTCTTCCTGAAGAATTTCCATTTCTTTCTAGAAGATAACTTTGGATATTTCTTCTGCCACTTGCTTCTATAGCTTTTTTCTTTTCCATGACTTGTAGAACAATGACATTTCTTTTCTCTGCATTTGATACTGAGTTCCGGCCGATCACATGCTTTTCCTAGAAGTTTTCCTTGTTCCTGAAGCTGTTTGAAAAACTTCTGGTGGTTGCATAGCTTTTCAAGGGCTGCCAGAGAAATTTGATATATTTCTCCGAGTGAAGCTTGATTGAGAGGCATATTCTTGAGAGACAATACCCTTGACGTTTCATTTCCAAGTGGTTCTGGAAGTGAATTCAGGTACGCCTGTTTGAGGTTGACATCATCTATTCCATTTAGGGCATAGAATCTCTTTGACATCCGCTCATAATGTCTTTCAAGATCCTTCCTCTTGAAGGAACAACATCTCATGCTAAGATATTCATCTCTTGCTTGGATAGTATAGTGATCCCATGTGCCGAGAAATTCATTATGAATGTGTCCCACCAAAGCATCGATTGTTGGAGATTGTCGGATTTGTAATTGTCGATATTGACCTAGGCTTATCCACCATTGCCTGAGACGTCCTTGGAATTTAGCCACCAGTTTATCAATCGATGTAGGTAAAGTGGCTCCTGGGTTAAGTTGTTGTTCTGTTAGCCATGCATGCATCTCATATACTTTGTCACGCCATTTTGAAGGGGGAACATCATCAAAAGAGAAACCCTTATGTGGTTCTGTACTAAACCGCGGGTTTCCTTCTGTCTGATCTTGTCCAGTTCTTGGGTTTCTTCATATACGTTTCCACCTTCACTCTCTATGTCTTCTTCAACCACAGCAGGTGAAGCCATCATAAAATGTGGGATCATGGCCTCATCATTCTCATCTTTTAATGTTGTTGGTACCTTATTCATCATACTTCCTTGAGAAAGTCTTTTTTCTTGTTTTGCGACCTTCTCGAGAAAAACAGTGATTGGATTAGCGTGCTCCACCATGAATTGCATTTTGCTGGCTTCGGGTTGGTCTTGAGATTTTGATGTCTCGGTAAGCGGTTTGGGTGGTTCAAGTATGGCTTCCTTCCCTGGTCTTTTTTCTGTTGGCTTTTTCTTTTTGGTAGACTGTTGTTCATAGAGAACTTTTGTTGGTAAGAAGGAGGATGCTCCAAAAATACTTGGGTCTTGGGAAAAAGATAAAGGTTGTGTTTGGGCTGTGTAAGGTGGTGTGTTGATGGGATATGGTGTAAAAAGGTCATATGGAGTTGGTGGTTGAGTTTTGGGTTGGTTTTGTAAGGAGTGTAATTGAGCTTTAAGAGACTTTAGCTCGGACTCTTTTTGGAACATGAGGGGAGAGTTCATGGAGACAGTAGTTGCAAGGTGGAGAAGTTCTTGGTGGAGAGAGATTATCTTTTTGGTGAGTTCTTTAATGGAAAGGTCCATGATGGTTACTTTTTTGTCAATCTGGCTTAATAGATGGTTTTGGGTTACGGCGTTCTCCGACTGCCAGTTTAACGTTGCTTCTGCGGCACTGATCTGCTTTACTGAACCATCTGGATTCTTAACATTTGGATTCCGGATTTCCATGAGTGCTTTATATTGCTTTCTTCAAACTCCTTGGATGGAAATGGTGAATCCTGCTGGGATGGGGGTCCGAACATGTAACTTAGTTGTACCTCTTCTTTTTCAGGTGTTGTGGGAGTTGAGCCACCTGAATACAATACATAGTATTCAAAATTCTTGCCACTTGGTTCTCCGAGAAGGCCAACTTGTGGATCTCCAGACTCAAATCGTTCTTTGAGAATTTGTTGTGTAGTTTTCTTTTTTCTCCTACGCCTTGGGGTGTCATCATCATCAGAACTATTCATCTGACAGTGTTGGCAATCGCAAACATCAAAGAATTTGTGGCCTGTATCATCTTGGAAAGAGTAAATAGGATCTCCCAACGAATCAAAGGATGAGATCGGAACACCATCTAAACGTGGATTGATCTCCAACGTTTGAGTGTCTTCAAAAGGAGTAATTGTATTGATTTCTGTGCAGAAAGCCGTTGGTCTTGACTTTTCTTCTTGTTGCTTGAAGGCAATCTCTACAGCTCCATCTTTTCTCCTATGAATAGAAGAGTCCACCGATTGTATTGGGGTACTCCGGTCATGGAGTTTTTCGTAATTGGTAACCCATGATTCTGGAAGTAACTTGACAAGCTCATCTCTAGGAATCTGTCTAGGAATATGGATGCACGACGGGCTATGCTGTGACTCCAATTGTATGAGTAGTGCATCTTCAGTGTCTCTTGGGAGACTTAAGTCCATTGCATGATTTTGGACTTTGTACGCCATTTGATGGTGAAGTGTTGCCGCATATGTGTTTCCAATCTGTGGAGCGCCTGTGATTTGCAGCTGGATTTGCATGTTCTGATATATTTGAGGGTCTTCCAATGCCACGTTGAAATTTGGGAAGAGGGTGACGAAAACAGTGCCAGCGTTTAGTGTTGTCTGGATAGTTGCAATACAAGCATGCTGGTATTCCTTGTATCGGGTGTCAAGGAGAGCTACCCGTGCTACAACTGGTAAGCCTTTTCTGCCATGGAGTGTTAGCGCCAAACGTATTGCTCCATAGTGAAGATGAGTATATCCTTGAGTTCGCCAATGATGTATCATGCCTTCATTGATTCTGAGGGGAATCATCTGTTCTGTTTCTGTCGCCGGGATAAGGTGTTGTTCCAACGGAGAGGCTAGAACAAGCTCCTTTGCATTATGTTTGTTAGGGACAAACACCTGGCGAATGACTTTTGGAAAAGTGGAATTTGGTTTGGTGAAAGCTTTGTAAGGATTAAGTAATGGGAGTTGGGTAATAGGAACTTTGCTATCATCACTCGCATACTCTACTTCATATAAGTAATCAATCTTTTTAGAAGTTGATCGATGAAAAGAAGGGGTTTTAGACAAAGAAGATGAACTTTCCATAATATAGGATAGAACCAGAAACCAAGACAGAATACTATAACTCTCTTCTAACCATTGAAGTAATAACAGTCCATAAGTTGTCTCCCTGTTTTATTTTACCTACTACGAATATAGAGAAATCAATCAAGAGGTGCTTAGCTACGCAAACCGAGGCAAAACTATTGCAACATTAAAAGCCTCAAGGTACTTCGAGCATTACAACCTCATAGAAATTTTTCTCCATACCATTTTTTCTTAGCATAGTTAGATTTCTGATGTGGAGGATCCATTAATATGGCAACCACAGAGCATACTTTCATACTAGCATGGTAGAAGACAACGTTATGGCGTATTACCTTTTTGGAAGAGAAGAGCTAGAGTTTAGACTGCCATGGCTCTGATACCAAAATTACACACACATAGTGGTACAACCACTTAGGAGGTTTTTAGGATCAATGCTAAGTGTTTAGGAAGTATTTGGAAAAAGATTATATAAGTATATAAGAAAGATCTTTATACAAGGGGATAAACTTTATTATTGAAACACTCAAAAGGTTACAAGAACTCTTAAGACTCTTACTCAAACTCACTCACTTAAGCTTGTATGAAACTCTTCACCAAGCCTTGGTTTTTATAGTACAAATCTTAGGGAATATTACATAGAATATTCCTTAAGCTTTATTTTACAACCCTCCATTTATTCAACTCTCTACTTTATTTTACAACCCTCCATTTATTAAATTATCTCACAACCATATATTTCACTATCATATATTACTCACTTATTACTTATTGGCCCGGTGCCAGGTAACATACAAAAAACTTTTTCTTCATAGATTATTTTCGGCTTTACTGACGATTTTATACAAAAGTAATACATAGAATATGAGAAATTTAGAGCAGTAAGCTCATAGATACAACTACAAGGAATGACTAATACGAACTCTCTCAATGTCAATGATTAGCAACTGAAAATAAGTAAAAAGTCAAAGCACAACTGATCAGTCCTGACCATCTTGTACACTTATTATAGTCAAAGCACTAACATGGGTTTTTATTATAAACACACTTGGACACTTATTATATTCTGTTTTTGTAAATATCTTTACAGATTTGGGGTATTTTCATAAACTTCAAAGCTTGGACTTGAGCGATAACGAATTTTCTGGATCATTAGAAAATAAAGGTATATTCATATGAAATTAAGCCATTCACTTTGTTTCATAATATATCCCATGATGTTGTAGTGAAAAACAAACATTAAGAAACAATACAGAAAAAACTTTTCATTTTTCTATGTAAAAAATATCATTTACTATTACCTAAATATAGTGTTAACCAATTATGAAACTGACCCAAGAATATAAACAGTAGCATGAAATCAAATAAATTTAACATGCATAGAATCTTGAAAACAAACATGCATAGTATTAATTTTCAAGTTATATTTCTTCTAATATGAGTTGTGTGCGACTGTATCAAACCGTTATGGACATAAATTTGAAGAACGTCAATGATCTCATCTTCTTATCATATTCATTTACTTATGTGATTGTTACAGGACTTTGTCAATTGAAAAATTTACTGGAGCTTGATCTGAGTCAAAACAAATTTACAGGTCCATTTCCTAAGTGTTTTGGCAGCTTGACCAAACTCCAAGTTCTTGATATATCTTCAAACCAATTCCATGGGACGGTTCCATCTCTTATAAGAAATCTTGAATCTATCGAGTACCTATCTCTCTTAGATAATGATTTTGAGGGTTTCTTCTCTTTCGAGTTAGTAGCCAATTTCTCGAAGCTCAAGGTGTTCAAACTATCATCAAGGTCTAGTTTGCTGCAGGTAAAAACAGAAATCTCCTGGCATCCGAGGTTTCAGTTGAGTGTCATACAGTTACAGAACTGTAACTTGGAAATAGTTCCAAGCTTTCTTAGACACCAGAAGGATCTGCGTGTAATTAATCTCTCCAACAACAAGTTGACCGGAGCATTTCCCTCTTGGTTTTTGGAGCAATATCCAAAACTCCGAGTTTTGCTTTTGCAGGACAACTCTTTCACCATGTTTCAGTTGCCAATAAGACTACTTAATCACAGTTTGCAGATTTTGGATGTATCAAACAATAACTTTGATCAACGGCTTCCTAAGAATATTGGAAAGGTGCTTCCTAATACAAGTCATTTGAATTTTTCCAACAACGGGTTTCAAGGAAATTTGCCATCTTCGGTCGGTGAGATGAAAATGATCATTTTCTTGGACATATCTCATAATAATTTCTCTGGCAGTCTACCAATGAACTTTCTCATTGGTTGTGATTCTTTATATATTTTTAAGCTTTCCTACAACTCATTCAGTGGCCAAATGTTTCCAAAAGAAACAAATCTTAGTGCGTTGGCCTTGTTGATTGCGAATAACAATCTATTTACTGAGATTGCAGATGGATTGCTTCATTCAAATGATTTAACCGCGCTTGACGTATCGAATAATGACCTACGAGGTGTCATTCCAAGTTGGTTGGGTTGGTTTCGGTTCACGTATCTTTCGGTTTCAAATAATCTTTTGGAAGGTACAATACCAAGCAATCTCTTTAACATATCAAAAAATTCCCTTTTGGAGCTCTCTGGTAACAAGTTTTCAGGAAACTTGCCACCACATTTTAGTTGTGATCCTGTGGGTATGTTGTTTCTTAATGACAATGAGTTCAGTGGGCTGATTCCTGATACATTGTTGGAAAATATCATGGTACTCGATCTGCGAAACAACAATTTATCTGGGACCATACCGCGCTTTGTCAACACTGTATTCATCCAATATCTTTTATTGAGGGGTAACAAACTAACAGGTCATATTCCTAAGGATATTTGTCGTTTGAGTAGTATCAAGATTTTGGATCTGGCTAATAACAATTTGAGTGGTTCTATACCTTCTTGTCTCAACAATATATCATTTGGAAGAAGCGGCTTTTACAAGTATGGTTATGCAATAGCAACCGGCGGGTTAGTTAATGAGCGTGGATCGTATTTTGGGTCCTTGGTTTTACCAACTGAGTTTGATCCAGAATACAGTAGTGATTTGGAGTTCATGATTGAGTTTGCATCAAAGAGTAGGTATGACTCCTACACAGAAAGAAGTTTCAACTTCATGCTTGGACTAGATTTGTCCAATAATGAACTTAGTGGTGAACTTCCTACAGAGCTAGGGGATCTTCGGAGACTACGTGCTTTGAATCTTTCTCACAATTCCTTGTCAGGTTTAATACCTGAAAGCTTCTCCAATCTTGCCGATATAGAGAGCATTGATCTTTCGTTTAATGCGTTACGCGGACCGATACCTCAAGATCTAAGCAAGTTAGACTATATGGTTGTGTTCAATGTGTCGTACAACAGCTTGTCAAACTCCATTCCAACTCAAGGCAAATTCTCTACTTTGGATGAAACCAACTACATTGGTAATCCTCTTCTCTGTGGATTAGTCATAAACAGAAACTGTGATGATGACAACTACACTATCGGGTTCCTTGAATCTGATTCTCAAAGTGAGGATGAGGAAGCAATAATCGATATGGAAATTTTCTACTGGAGCCTTGCTGCCACCTTGGGTGTAACATGGATCACATTTATTGTCTTTTTTTGCTTTAATTCACCTTGGCGCCAAGCATGGTTTCGCTTTGTTGATACTTTTCTCAATTTTTTCAAATGTGTTTAAGTGTATTTTCATTGGCATCTAAACTAAATGTCATGTTGTTTTCAGTTTGTAAGATCTACGAAAGTTCAAGAGTTCATTTGGTTTTATCATTAAAATAGGAGGTGTTCCCATTAGATTTAAATAGTCAAATTTGATCCTTATGAATTTTCTAAACACGAAAAACCTTCAAACTAGTCACTTGAAACAAACTAATTTTTGAGTTCTTGAATCGCTAGGAATTATTTACAGAGGTGAAATGGCGCAAACCCTTACACTTGAAAAAAAATTAACAGAGTTGCGCTCATTCCTCCATATCTGTTTGTTACTTTCTACAGATGCATCCAAATTTCTTTATACCTCTTCTCCTTTCGCTTATTCCAATCCAATACCGAGTTCTTCAGAATCCATTAACGCACCAGATGCCTTATGTTCTTCATCAATCGGGAGTGTACGTTTTGAGCCATCCAACGCAACACCAAGAACAATGTTCTCCTCTAGCGAAGAACTGGTACCTGATCCACCACCATCTCGAGCTTTCGAATCTCCACTGCTCTTTTCAGTCCCTTGTTTTGCTTTTGATTTCAATGTCTGCTCTGTTGCACCTTCGCCATCAGAAACTTCATCCTTCTCTGCTTTATTTGAATCTCCCACGCTCTGTTTCTTCTTTTCTTCTGACTTTTGTGCTACCAGCTGGTCGGATGTTGAGGTTGGTGAACCCTTAGTGTCTGTACTGGAGTTGAAACCAAGAGCCACTTTCTGTTTCTCTTTTTTGCCGTTATTTTCTGTTTCAGCCTTGGTTTCCAATCGTTCTTCTTGTAGGTCCTTCTCTTCACTCTTCGGCATTGAGTTGGGTGAGGAAGACTTTGTGTTGTCATCGCTGTTGATTTTATAGGATGGCTCAATCAGCATGAGTCGACGGTTCATCGCTGCTTGGTTGAAAATGATGTCTGAAAATCCTGCACTGTCCACCTCAGTCTCATTACGCATCCTCTGTACTGTTCGAATGGGAGTTGCTAGACGTGCCCCGTGATGCCTTATTACTGTAAGAAGATCCAGGAGCACTGCTTCCTGTTCAAAAATACAAATGTCTATGACATGCCCTCATGACATTTTATAAGGTTCATCATAAGATTCCATAATGATACATACATTTCCATATGATATGCGGACAAACACATTCAGAAACATAAGCACATGTGACTCGGGCACAAATGCTCGGAGATGCACAAAAGTACACAAAACGGTGACTTGCGAAAGTGATGAAAAAATAAACATGTCAAACTGATCATACTAATTTAGTGTTGCATGTCATGTGTGGTATGAACACGTTGGTGACATACACACAATTTGAATTAGCAGACAAAGAGACACACTCCAGGATGAAAGATGTGTATTGAGTTAACTTTAACATACCTTAACACACAGGTATTCTTCAAAACGTGAAGTCTTTACAAAACAGGATATTAGGATCTGCAAAAAAATCAGATACAGATATTACATCTCAAACGGGATGTTACCGTGAAACAGACATCTTAAATCTTGATGGAAGGCATCTTCTTACCCTCAGGGCTTGGTTCTCTGGATCTATATTGTCCAAAAAGACTCTTCTGTGTATCTTTTGCTGCTCGATTTGAGGATTTTTAGACAACACCTTGCGCATATCAGCCACAATATTCTGTAATGTTGGAAAATTATACAATAACTTGTCACATTGAACAAGCCAGCAGACTTTAAATAAAAGTCCAGGGATGAAAGCATGTGTAAAACTCACATTAATTTTGCTGACATCAAGATGACTGATGGCAAGATGTGTTTTGATGCGCCAATGCGTCTTTTGAGTAAGATTCCTCACAATATTTACACTGAACTGGTGGTTTGGAATATGAACTGCTTCACGGTCATCACCTCTGATAACTGTAGGTGACCACCAACCAACGTGCTGAATAAGAAGCGAAGTCAATCTTTAGAAGAAAAATCATATCTCATAAAGGAACTACTACTATTTGAAGCCAGTGACGTGAAAACAATTAAAAAATCAATCTAATGCAGCCAGTGGTAACAAACATAATTGACAAATTAACAGACCTCCACTGTACCAGAAACTTCATAGCCTCCTATCTTAGTCTGGATCCACTCATTCAGAACAAAGGGCCGTGTCGCATGAATCATAATGCTTGATAGAAAGTTTGTAAGTATCTGCATCATCCACAAAAGGTATTGTTGTCTCATCGTAAAAAAAAATTTAGTATGCCAAAGTTTTCCAAAAAGAGAGGACTGTACCTCACGACCAGCAAGAGTGAGCAGTACTGTCCCCAGACCCCCAGCCGTTAGCCACTTTTGGGTAGAGAAACCCAACAGTTCCATAAACAATGAAGCAGCAGCAACCCACGCAGCAGTATAAACAGCCTTTCCAGCAAAGCTAAAACCCATCTGCGTAACAATACACATATTTCCGCGTAAACCCCCTTAGTTGGAGAGTCATAAAAGATATCAGCATCTAATCTTATATAAAACTTGTGCATCAGCCAACTGAGTTTTATTCATCTATGTCGAAGTAGTTTATTCCTTCAGAACAACTAAAATAAGTGAATGCAAATTGCTTATTCACAAAAAGAATACAAGAGAATCACTATCTGAAGTACAGTTCAGATATATTGTATCACCTTAGTTACTAGAAGAACTAGACATAATACAAAAGATAACTTCTCCTAAGAGGTAGTGACTAAACACAATTCAGCCATATAGCTGAAGCAACATAACACATAGGTAGCTGCAGGTATTGTGTTACCACTTCATGTTGTATATTAGGAAGACCCAAAGCCATCAATAGAAACTAAAGTGACCAAATATGTTATAAGGATACGAAGACGTACATTTCTGCTATCAGCAGGATTATTTGTCTCCATAAAAAATTTCTGCGCCTGCTGAAGTAAGCTGCAGAAAGGACATTCCGTCATTTGGAATTGAACAAACATTTGGAACTCAATAAAGTATGACAGACATACACGGATGTAGGAAACTGATAGCAGAAATGATTGAAAGAACCTAAATGCTGAACTTGCAGAAAGGTCATTTAGGTCTTTTGAAGACTTGTATTCTTAAGCAAGTACTTTAACAGTCAAGCTCAACACAGCAGTGTTGTATAGTAACAGTATACAGAAACTCTTGCTCACCTTGATAAGCAGCAGGCAAATGCCAAGACCGTTGACATGGACCGAGCAAAGCTAAGAAGGCGTTGCTTAACAGCCTGGCTGGCACTTGAAGGCAATACTATTGGGTCTAATGTTCTGGGGATAACAAGTTCCATCTTGGTTTTAGTAAAAACATAAAATATTTAACCAGTTAAGAAAAATAGTTTTATTGACCTGCATAAAAGGATTGCTCCACTCCAAAGTAGCAAAGGCTGGAGATATGACACAACAATGTATTGCGTGCTGTTCTTATGTGAATTTGCGTCATTCCCCTTCTGAGATTGAAGTTGCACATCCATGCAAAATAAACTATAGCAGGTATTCCAGGAACAGAAAGTGTAGGAATGAATAATAAAGAATGACTGTCTCAGTATCTCACCTCGAACATGGTAGTTCTGGCAAGGCGCAGAAGGGGTCTAAGACCCCATGTAGCAAATGCGAGAATCCCAACTGCTGGAATCAGTTTCATCAAATGCGGATTTCCTCGTAAAACATCGTATGCCCTGTTATCAATAACTAACATTTCAGGGAAAACCTGTATATGTGTTTGATAGACAGACCAAACGTGGAATGATATCCTACTACTGGTCGCTTTTGGGTCTCAGTTATAAGCATGTAATGTGTTTGCATACTTCGTCAATTTACGACACCCAAGTACCCAACTCATTTAGTAGTACTAAGGGAATTAAGGTTCAAGTATATAACCTTGTGAATATTACAGCAGTTGATTTAAGAATAGGGCCTTCATTTCCATTCCCGGGAAAGAGAGCTGACCGACAAACGAATGCATTACACCTAGATGATACAGGTACTGTTGAACCACTCAAGGTCTCCAGAAGCTGAAGACTCCAAACGTCTTGTCTCTAAGACAGCAGGAAAGGACAGATTAATAGAAGCCCACGTGAAGGTTAGTTATACTAATTTAAAAATCTATAACATTACTAAAAACATGAATCTATGATAATTAGCAAACACATGGCTAACAACCATCACATTATAAATATAATCTATTCTAATTGAGAGCTATATATAACTATTAGACACACAAACACACAAAACTTAAATACACCAAAAACAAACCCAGAAGCATAAATATAAGAATCGCAAACCAAAAAAAAAAAAAAAAAAAAGCTCCATAAGTTAAACCAACAACATTGCTTCAAGAAAAGCCAATAGAAGCACCAACAGATACACAGAGCAAGAAACTAAACCATTGAACTATGCTAGGAGCACAGATGATACCGTGGCACATGATGAAAGAAGACAAGTCCGAGTCAGAGACACACGAGTTTTACTCTGCACGAAAAAAAAAAAAAAAAAAAAAAAAGAAAGAAAGAGAAATTAGACACACCAAGTAATCAAAACGCAGGAAATTGACCAACAGCACAAACACAAAAACAACATACATTATGGTATCCAGAAGCTTCATGGATCTTATGAACATTGAGATCATGAGACAATGGTAGAGAGACAGTACGCATCATCATCCCCCCAAGTGTACGAAATCAATGATCCTGCACAAAATAAAAGAATTAGCTTCAAACTACCAAAAACAATTCACTTTATAAAACAATTCTAACTTCCACACTGCAACAGAGAGGACGATTTCAATTTCATCGAATTATCCGAAATTCTCACTAATTGAAGCCGGTCCTTGACTAAATCAAGTCCGAATCACACTTGATTCCTCAGGATCCTAGTAGTTTTAGCCACAAATTACAAGATTTCGCGGAAGGTACCTAATAATACGTAGGGAATTGAGAAACCCAGAGTGATCGGAAGCGAACGACGAGAAGCAAGAAGCGATCCGGATAAGATGAGAGAGAGAAGTTAGCTTCTTCTAGTTGCTACGAGAATAACCAACATCAAGAAGAAGACATGCCTAGAGCTAACGTGCGCGGCGAGGAGGAGGAGGAGGAGCTTTGACGTGTTATCTTTTTTCTAAACTACGCTTTCTTCGTATCGTGGCAGACGACTGACTCATCAAAGAGAAACGATCACACCTCACCTCCCGAGAGTTTGTTTTTGGGATTAGACGAGACGAAATGATGGGTTTGCGTGGTCCCGCAAATTTACGTTTTTTCACCAAACGGAAGCTTTTCACTCCCTTATCCGAAATAAATTACTTTCCACGTGATGTATTGTAAATGGACCGTCGTTTATTCTTCCACCGACCAATTTAAGCCCAAACCCAATTATAAGATTTTGGTTGACCAATTTTCACTAGCACAAAAATAAGTTGTAATTACAAATTTAGCATATTATTTCTACTGTTTTTATAACAATATTATAGTTTAAAATTAAATTTTTCATTTTTTTTTTGTCACAAGTGTTTTTTTGAGGGTATAATGCCAAGTAAACAGGCCAACCTTACAAAATACAAACCAAGTACAACATTAAAACCAAACTAAACTAGCCCAAAAAACAAGTTAAACAAAACAAAAGCCCATAGGCCCAACTAATAAATCATTTCCTAAAAATTGAAGAGTAAGAATTGGAACACATAACACATGGCAAAAGAGAGAGAAACATGATGGCAGACACGTGGGAAGTCGAAAAGGTTAGAGTCTCCGATCACCGACAGAGGGAAATGTCGCCGAAAAACTTCAAGTCCAGCCTAAATCGTCGGAAAATTACAAAGAAATTTCGATATACACGCCCAGAGAACAAGTCGAATGCCAATTTGCTGAGAATATGACTCCATCTAAAACCAAACTTCTTAATCTTCACATGGGGGATATAAGATGAAGAGAACACAACAACAAAGACCCTCCTCTTTTTTGCCTTTTTTGTCTTCAATCTATATCTTTTCAATCTTCAAGAAATTAGTTCTACACCATAAACCTAGAAGCCCAAGGATCTACAACAACTCATGAATCATAGACTATTCAAACCCAAACGAAAAAGATAGAAAAAAAACTAAAGCTAAGCCAGCCACCGTCGCTGAAAGAGCCGACCGTGCTGGAAGTGAGCCAACCAACGGTGTGAACGACACCACCGATATCAAAAGGAACGCCAGCCACCGTTGCTGAAAGAGCCAACAAGTGCCGGAAGCAAGCCGACCAACGGTGTGAACGTCACCACCGATGTCGGAAAGGAAGCCAACCACACGCCACCGTGAAAACGAAAATGGTGCTGGACAATCGGAAAATTTTACGCATCGCTTTCTCTCTTTGAAAAATTGAGAGAAAGAATAGAGAGAAAACTAATTTTTTTAGGGTTTTTATTTAATTAAACTTAAAAATTTAAATACTAAATTTTATCATCTCAAAACTATACTTTAAATATAAATACAAAATCCAAATCTAAAGTTTTTTTTTCTAAAATAATGATAGTGGCCATGTTCTTTTTATAGTTGCTGCTTTGGCCATTAGAGATACAAAATCACATATCAAGTTTGTGGAGACTAATAATGGCAACTACATAAAATAGTTACAGCAGAGTTTTTTTTATTAATTTTACTGTCAATCCGTTTTTTAGCGACACCACACTGACTACATGAAAAAAAGGAGTTCTGTGACATTTCTGGAAAAATACCAAAAAAAACTCAAAATTATTTTTATTTGGACGTTTAATACCCAATTGTTTTGAATTGGAATAAAAATACACCAAATTATAAAAACATGTCATTTAAAATTCAAAATAATAAGTGTTGTTATTTTCATATCCACGATTTTTCACCAAAATCAAAATTCCAATTTTACTCTGATTATCTAATTAATTATTAAGTTTTAATATAAAAAATCTTGGTTTTGTGTTAACCACATCAAACTGAGATTAATCCCCGGTTCTTTACTTCTCTCTTCTTCCCCCTCGTCTTGTTTCTCGAAATTTTCTATTTTTTAAACAAAAAATCTGTAATCATTTTTTTACTGTGCGCGTAGGGGAGAAGATTAGGTGTTGAGAGAGGTCATAACGTTTGCAGTGACAAAAATTATAATATTCAAAGGTATCAATCAGATTTTGCTCTGAATTTTATTTTTATATCATCTCTCTTTTTTTTTTTTTTCGTTTTTATTGTTCTTTGTAGCAGCAGCAGCCTAGAAACTTAAAAAAAAAATGAATTGACAGTGTGTATGTTTCTGTGTTCGTGCTTGGTTTGAATGTGACGGAAACCAAAAAGAAAAAAAAAATCTGGAATTCAGACAATATCAAAACAAAAAAGAAATCGAATTTGTCATAGGATGATTGAGATCCAAAGCAGACGTGATTTGACAATGGAACTCCAATCTCAAATTCTGATTTTTCGTCCGAACATCGACGTCAGACGAGCCAAAATTGTCGCAAGTTCTAGGATTTGTACGGTTTCACTGTCGGAAGAGATGAAACTACGCTGATTAGAGAGAAAGAATTGGAATTTTGATTTTGTTGAAAAATAGTGGGTATGAAAATAACAATACTTATTATTTAGGGTTTTAAATGAGATGCTTTTATAATTTGGTATATTTTTATTTCAATCCAAAATAATTGAGTATTAAATGTCGAGATAAAAATAACTTTCGGTTTTTTTTGGCATTTTTCCCTCTTTTAATCTCCACCGTTTCTTTTGCTTGTTTTGACTTATAATTTTGAGTCGTTTAATATGAACCGAACAGGGCACTGTTACATAGTGCTATTAGTTTGTAAAGGTGTAAAATAGGAGGGAATACATTTATTTACACTAAAATGGTACTAACTTCATCAGGTATCCTTACAAAACTGTTGAACCGGAAAGTAAACCAAAAATGTTTCAAACCTAAGGAAAAAATAATCTCTAACCAAACTAAACCGGAAACATATTACCAATCTCTCAATTCACAAATTTTTTTCAGTCGCACCAGTGAATGAAAAAAAAAACATCGCAATGGTGGCGACCAAGTCAAAACCCCAGTCTCTCTCAGCGTCGCTCCTCGCCGCCGCGAACTCGCTCCAAACCACTACCGGAAACCAATCCCTCGCCGCGAACTCTCTCCAAACCGCTACCGGAAACCAGTCCGTCGCCGCGTACTCACTCCAAACCGCAACCGGAAACCAATCCCTCGCCGCGAACTCACCCCCAAGCTTTACCAAAACCCGATTTCCCTCCGACTCCACGAACGCCGGCTTCACTAGGAGCAATCACACCCATCGGTACAAGAAAATCCGTCACATTATCCGACTGGTGGCTAACAAGAAAAGGAAAAGATAAGAAGAAGAAAGCTCTGTGTATCATAGGTTTCGAATCTGACGTGAGACTCTTTTCATCAGGAACGATACTCAAAAGGCATAACAGTGTAACTCTCGAATCAGTAGATGGGATTACCATTTCCATCGGTGGTTTCATCAACCGATCTCTTAGTATAGAGAACGGTGTTTCTGAGGAGGTTTGTAATCGTTTCCTTTTAGGGTTCCCGTTTAACTGGGAAGATTACAATGAGGAGAATGTTGTTGAGGAAGATAGAGGTTTTGTTGTTAAGTTTGATGATGTTCCTGTGAATAGGATAGAGGATCTTAGTTTCGTTGATGGTTGTTTGAAAGACAAGATCTTGGTTGATGTTGTTGCTAGTTTAAGGGATTTGGTTTCTTGTCCTAAATCTGATGAGAAGAAGAAGAAATCAGTAGCGGTTGGTGAGGATGAGAGTTTGGTTTCGAGTGCTGTTGTTGTGGGAGTGAAGACTAGAGCCATGCGACGGAGAGATGAGTTTGAGTCTTCTAGTGGAAAGAGACCAGTTTGCACTAAAGTCTACAAAGAAGAAGAAATTAGCTTAGTAGTTTCATTGACATTGTTTTGTATGAAATTTTATGAGAATGTACAATGCAGATAAGAAATAAATTTTCATATTATTTTTTGATTGGTCAAAGGTAGCATCCTAAAAATGAGGTTGATCAAAGGATTCACCAAAATACTCGGACATGTGTCCACTACACACGGACAAAAGCTTCTTCTCTCTTCTTTGTCTGATCTTGACAAAGTTTTACACCTACATCAAGTTGATGAATCGGTCATGTTTGATTCTTCTTCTGCTTCTTCTTCATTAGGACAAAAAAGATGTTGCAGAGAGCAGCGAGCAATGCGTATTCGTGGTGGTGGGCCAGCCACATACGTACAAAGCAATCCAAATGGCTCGAACACAATCTTCAAGGTATGTTCCAATCTTTCCTGATTCCACATTTCTTCTATTATTATATGTTCTTGAACATTTGTGTCATTAACAAAGAAATCATCTCTGTAGATATGGAAGAAAAGGTAGAATATACTCTTAAGATCATAGATGAAGATGGAGACACTTTTGCCAAAAGAGCTGAGATGTATTACCGTAAAAGGCCAGAGATTGTTAATTTCGTGGAGGAAGCTTTTAGATCGTACCGAGCATTAGCTGAACGTTATGATCATTTATCTAGAGAGCTTCAAAGCGCAAACCGCACAATCGCCACAGCTTTCCCTGAACATGTTCAGTTTCCCATGGAAGATGATAGCGATGATAACGAAGATTACGAAGGGAATCTGCGGAGACCGCCTAAGCATCTTCATCTTATTCCCAAAGGAAGCAACATACCTGAAGTCCCGGATATTCCAATGAAGAAAGATTTCAGGAGTCAGTCTATGATGTTATCTAGAAAAGGACCAGCTGGTCTGAGGACAGTATCTTCTGCACTTGCTAAGCGGGAAGCGGCGATTGTGAGTTCAGGATTGAGTAAAGAAGAGGGCTTGGAGGAGATTGATAAGCTTCAGAAGGGGATTTTGGCATTGCAGACTGAGAAAGAGTTTGTGAGGAGCTCATATGAGCAGTCTTATGAGAGGTATTGGGATTTGGAAAAGGAAGTGACAGAGATGCAGAAGAGGGTTTGTAACTTACAAGATGAGTTTGGTCTTGGTGCTGCGATTGCTGATAGTGATGCTAGGACCTTGATGGCGAGCACCGCCTTGAGCTCTTGTAAGGACACACTTGCTAAGCTAGAGGAGAGACAGAAGCAATCTGTTGAAGAAGCAGAAATTGAGAAGGGAAGGATCAAGACTGCTAAAGAAAGGTTCGATGCATTGAGGAACAAATTTGAGAAATCAGAAAGCGATGATCATGATGAGGTTATTACAACAGACATAGAAGAAGGTGCTGTGGTTCAAGAATCGAGCTATGAATCTGAGAGAGAAGAATCAAACGAGAATTTTACTGTTGTGAAACTTGCAGAGAAGATTGATGATCTTGTGCATAGGGTTGTTTCATTGGAGACCAATGCCTTGTCTCATACTGCATTGGTGAAGACATTACGATCAGAGACAGATGAGTTACATGAACATATCCGTGGTCTAGAGGAGGACAAGGCGGCTCTTGTTTCAGAGTCCACGGAAATGAAACAAAGGATAACAGTGCTTGAAGAGGAGCTGAGAAATGTTAGAAAACTATTCCAAAAAGTGGAAGATCAAAACAAGAATCTACAGAACCAATTCAAGGTAGCCAATAGGACCGCTGAAGATTTATCTGGCAAGTTACAAGATGTGAAGATGGATGAAGATGTCGAAGGAGCTGGAATTTTCCAGGAACTGCCAGTTGTATCAGGATCAGAAGATTCTCGCGATGATCTGAAGTCAATCTTAACAGAGACTGGAGTGAGGAGTAGTATGGAGGGAAGGAAGAAAGATGCAGAAACTGTAGTTAGAGAGAGTGAAGACGGTGGTGGAAGATCTCAAGAAGAGAAATCAGAGATGAAAGATTCTTTTGCTTTATCAGAAACCGCAAGCACTTGTTTCGGAACAGAAGCAGAAGATCTGGTGACGGAAGACGAGGATGACGAGACGCCAAACTGGAGGCAGTTGTTACCAGATGGCATGGAGGATAGAGAGAAGGCTCTGCTAGATGAGTACACATCAGTGCTAAGGGATTATAGAGAAGTAAAGCGAAAGTTAGGTGACGTTGAGAAGAAGAACCGGGAAGGATTCTTTGAGCTAGCATTACAGTTGAGAGAACTCAAGAATGCTGTTGTGTACAAAGACGTAGAGATTGAGTCATTACGCCAAAAACTCAACTCGCCAGGGAAAGATTCACCACATCAAGTAGAAGGGAATAACCAGTTGGAACATGATCAAGTACAGCACGAAAGTGTGAGCATCTCCCCAACTTCTAACTTTTCGGTCTCCACTACGCCGCATCATCAAGGAGGAGATATGAAGAGAACACCTGGAAGAACAAAGCCTAATGAGGTTAGAGTGAAATTTGCAGATGTTGATGACAGCCCGAGAACAAGAATATCAACTGTTGAAGACAAAGTACGTGCAGATATTGACGCAGTGTTGGAAGAGAATCTCGAGTTCTGGTTAAGATTCAGCACATCAGTACATCAGATACAGAAGTACCAGACAACAGTTCAAGATCTGAAATCAGAGCTATCGAAACTGAGAATCGAAAACAAGCAACAGCTGGAATCTCCAAGAAGTAGTAGTAATACTGCAGGTGCATCAGACGCAAAGCCTATCTATAGACACCTAAGAGAGATTCGAACAGAGCTACAGTTATGGCTAGAGAACAGCGCAGTTCTTAAAGATGAACTCCAGGGAAGGTATGTATCGTTAGCTAATATTCAAGAAGAGATCGCAAGAGTCACTTCTCAATCGGGTGGCAGTAAAGTCAGTGATTCAGAGATTAGTGGTTATCAAGCTGCAAAGTTCCATGGAGAGATACTCAACATGAAACAGGAGAACAAAAGGGTCTCGACTGAACTTCAATCGGGTCTTGATCGTGTAAGAGCGTTGAAAACTGAAGTGGAGAGAATTTTGAGTAAACTGGAAGAGAATCTTGGGATATCAAGTGCAACAGAAGCTAGAACAACTCCGAGCAAGAGCTCGTCGAGTGGAAGACCAAGGATTCCATTACGGTCATTCTTGTTTGGTGTCAAGTTAAAGAAGAATAGACAACAGAAGCAATCTTCATCATCCCTCTTCTCTTGTGTCAGTCCATCTCCAGGTCTGCATAAGCAGTCTAGTTACAGTAGGCCACCTGGAAAGCTCCCAGAATAATCCATCAATCATGTCTTTGTTATCTTTCTTTTCAGTTCCTTGTTTTTCTAGCTTTTCTGTCTTGTACCTGTGGAAGAACCAATGAGATGCAAATCAAAGTGTACGTTTTTGCTTTCACTGTTTTCTAAACTTTGAATATCTCTTTGGAGACTTTGAAGTAAATTAAAACCCATATTACTAATTAGTAGTAAGAACCTTACATTTAGGAGGTTCTACTGTACATCATCATATTCTTGTCTGAGTCCTAAGAAAAAAACATTAATGAAAGCACCAAAACAATGCAGTAAATGAACTACAACTCCTCCTGCCTGGTTCCTGTGACGGCTGCAACATCTTGACTTTCCCTGTTACTTGCTTCATCTTTAGATTTTGATTCAGCTGTAGCTACAACTAGAGGTGACGCCGCGGTACTACTACTTTCCTCTTCAGGTGGTTTGTCTAACGAACTCTTATCGGTGCAACTGTCAACTACTTGGTTTTTCTTAGGCATAAGACTAGGAGGAGTCTCCACTTTTGTAGCCACCACTTTTGATGTGCTAATCACTGAATTTGTTGGGGAGGTTTTAATTGCCGGAAGAGTTGTTGTAACCAACGGGCTTGCTCTGTTTCCCTGAGTTTGCTCTTTTTGTACACCAACCGGCTTAGAAAATGCATTAAGTGCCGCTTCACTTGGCTTTTGTGGCATTAAAGTAGCTGCAGGAACTCTCTGCGTAGAGACCAACCTTGACGATGCAAAACTAGGAGGAACTGAATTATTCTGGATTGTTGATCCTTTGGAGAGAGGAGCCATAAGTGAAGGTTTATTAGAGGGTGATAAAGATATTGTGTGGTTTGGGCTTCCATTAACTGCATGCCTTAAATTCGAAGGTCCAAATGCTTTAGTGTTACTGACAGTAGCTGAAACACTCTTTACTGGGTCAGCCTTTGGTGCTGATAGAATATTTGATGGACGAGGCACAGAGGCTGCAGGAGCGCTTTTTACAGGCTCAGCCATTGGTGCTGATATAATACCTGGTGGACGAGGCAAAGAGGCTGCAGAAACGGGTTTTAGAGGCTCAGCCTTTGGTGCTAGTATCATACCTGGACGGGGACCAGAGGCTGCAGACGCAGCGGGTTTTACAGGCTCCGCCTTTGGTGCTGATTGAATACCTGATGGACGAGGTGCTGCAGAAGTGGCGGTTTTTACAGGCTCAGCCTTTGGTGCTGGTATAATACCTGAGGGACGAAGTAAAGAGGCTGCAGAAGCGGCGGTTTTTACAGTCTCAGCCTTTGGTACAGAAATGATACCTAATGGACGAGGCACAGAGGCTGCCGAAGCGGCTTTTACAGGCTCAGCATTCAGTGCTGATGATATACCAGAAGGACGAGACAAAGAGGCCGTGGAAGGGGTTTTTACGGGTTCGACCTTTGGCACCAACACAGAAACAGCATTCTTTCCTGGTTCAGTCTTTGGCACTGACATACAGGCTGCCGCAGCTACTGAATTAGCTGTTACTAGTGCTGCTCTCGATGTGGAATTTGTTGTTGTCTTCTTTGCAGGAACTCGAGATTTTGCAGTTGGAGCTGGTGCCCGTGGCAAAGCTTGAACTTGTGGCTGAGACTTTTGTTGACTTTGCAATGTACTACCACTGTTGGCACCATTGGCTTGTGCTCCTGTGATGGTACCAGATGAAGGCAATGGAGGTGTACCTAAACAAACACAGTAATTGACAAATCTAATTGAGAAAAGCGTTGTGGCTTAAACAATTTCAACTTCGCAATAAAAACAATCTAAACAAGTATAGCATAGCATACACGAACTAATATATAGTATAATAAGCTGGAAAGGATAGATTGTTACTCGTACCTACTGCAAGTTTTTTTGCGGGTATCCGATTTCCCACCGCTAAAGATAATGCACGATTAGCTGCCATTTGTGCTTCTGTTCGCTGTAGGCCAGTTTGGGTAGAAGTGTTTGAAGTATCACACCTTCTCTTTATAGCCCCCCACCGCTGCAGATAAGAAAATTCAATTTTTCAATTGAAAATGTATACTAAATAAAACGCATCATGTATGCCCATAAAATATCTACAAAAACGGTGGACAGCGAAGATTATTGCATTCTACAACTATCATTTAGAGAGATTTCATATCATTTAGAGATCCGTTGCCGGGATTTGAACCCGGAAAAATGGGGGAAACCCACATCAAGACCAAACTAGATGACAACGGATTTATTTCTAAAGTATGACCACACTATTGATATAATATTCGATAAAGAAGAGAGTGATAATGCCACCTAGTTGCATCTAGAAAAAAAGTGGCACTCAGATAATGGGTTTTTAAGCAGGTAGTAATACCCAGAACAAGGCACTAACTGAGAAAGACGAGGAAGGGACTGCAGTATTAACAACAGAGCAAACCATCACCCCTCATGTCAAGTCGCTATACACTCTAAGTCATAGTTCATACTCATTTTAGTTAAAGAGAAATTAGAGAGCCACTACACTGAAGCTCAAATTCCTTTACCATAATTCTGTGACTACGAAAATAGCTCTCTGCGTGCGATGGCAAAGAAAGACCGTGCATATGACACAGAGCAATAAACAGGAAAGAATGCATAATGTTCTTGATAGAGATAATTCAAAGATATGAGGAAAATGAGGAAACAAGATCAGCCCAGTGAAATTAAAACCTGTGAGAGTTGTGAGGGTGTTCGCTCTCCTTCAAATTCTTCCTTAGCAATAAGGGCCCAGCTGCCTTCACCATGTCGCTTCACAGCAGCAATGAGCTCCTCATCCTCCTCAGCTGACCATTTTTTTCTTCTCTTCCGAGGAGCCATGCTACTGGGTAACCCGTTTCCATTATGTCCCTCAGCTGCTTTCGGAAGAGAAACGGGAAAGGTGATATTCATTCCTCTTGATGACCAATACGAGTCTGATGGTTCCTGAGCACCCCTATACAAGCCGTATGGTATGTTAATGGTCATGGGAGCCTCTACAGTTGAGTCTTCTGGAATATCGGACTCACTTGGCACATAGGAAGCAGCCATCACCTTGAAAAGGATAGAAAAACAGGAAACTTAGCATGAGGATCATTCTGAACTCAGAATAAGCCGAGATCAATAACCACCACTTAATGATTGCTACACATTAACTGAGATTATGATCATATATAATCAGCAATTTTTTTTAGCATATAACAGATTAGAAATATCAAGAACAACAGAGTAAAGGGTCAAAGGGACAGTCTAAACACACTATAATAGAATTTTGTTAAGAAAAATAATACAAAAGTAAGCTCCGTGCCATCAGAAGAATAAAATTATTGGTGAAGATAATACAAAAAAATTCTACTGCATTTCATGTGCTTTACTGCTTGTCAAATAAGAAAACCCAAAAATCCAAGAAAAGGAAGACGCAATCATAATCTGCTATTTCTCTCATAACTAGGGATATCAAGTCAACAAATCTCAATAAAGAATCTACCAAACCAATGCTGAATATCTAAAATACTATCTCTAAAACCACCTACATAAATCTACAAAAAATTGACTAATAGAGAAGACCTGAATGCATGGCAAATAGTTATACAGAAGGATCAGAAATATCTCTCGGTAGAAAATGTCACAGAGAAACAGGACTTATGAAGCAAAATTATAGAGAACCACCTCTTCTCTGGAAACTGGACAAGGACTTTAAGACGAAAAAAACAAGAATCTAACAAAATTTCTGTGTGATTTCCTTCTTACTTTTACATGCGCAACAGCTTCTGTTACTACATCAACACTGACTGCAGGGGAAGCTTCCAATTCACACTCCATATCACTATCATCATTCTGCACAAGCAAGTTCGTTAAAAATTTCAAAACTACATCTATCACATGATACATAAATTCATTCTACCTTACACCTAAATGCTACTCAGCAAGAAGTTTCAATATCATTGGACAAATCAACTCGCAAACAAAGTAGAACTTTCACATCAGTATTAAGAATAACAGCTACTCATTAGATACTATCTCCTAGGTAACATGCAAGTATCCCGAAACAAAAGATTAAGATATTTTATCAACAGACATTAACAATGCAACATAAGTTTTTAGTACATTGTGTTAAGACTATACAATCAACATAGAATGCAAAACAATAAGAAACTAATGCAAACAAAAAGACAATAGACAAACCAGAAGTTGAGCATTATCTTCCACAGGGAGAAGAGAATCTCTATAAGCAAGATGCCGCCATAGCAACTGATATTCTCTAGCATTAGTAATTCCAGTACTAGTCTTCTTCACTAACTCATTCCAATCCATCTTAGTATCAGCATAATACGCCATCTCTTGTAGCAACTTCAGTATCGTCGCAGTATCATATCTGTAAACAAAAAAAGAGGTTATTTAAAATCACGAGCCGCCCCAAATTGAAATCGGAATATTCACGAAGTTTGGAAAAGAGACCTCTGCAAAAGAGTGGCGATGTCTTCTTCACTAATGAACTCTAGCCTCTTCTTATTATTAGTACTCTTATCAACCATCTTTGCTCGTGGTTTCGTAACCAGCAAATCTCACATGTTACGATTTGAGAGTCAAATCTGCAGCGACGAGACGACGATGGTATCGATTTCAGTGACAAACCCTAATTAGGATTTTGTTGAGACGCTGGGATTTTAGTCCTAGAGCTGGGAGAAGCGGACACAATTGTTACCGGAGATGGAGAAGGTGATCGATGCGATGATCGGAGAGAGGATGAGATCGTTGAAGCGCGTGTAGCTCACGCGTGCGGCTTTGGGTTTTTTTTTTTGTGTGATGAGGGGACAAAAAAAACAAAGCGACGGTGGAGGAGTACGGCTGCAGTCAGACTCGCCGCTTGACTAGAGATATTAGAATTTTTTACTTACGATGTTTACAAATGACCGATTTGCCCATTGAAACTTGGAAGAAAGAAGTTTCTTTTTACGGCTTTTTTCTTTTCCTTTTTTTCTTTTTTTTTTCTTTCTTTTTTTATTTTTATAATTCTTTTTTTCTTTTTGGGAACTGAGATTTTTTATATATAAAATAACTACATGATGTTAGAATTAATATGTTTTACTAGAAATTAACAATAAATAGTTAAATACTATCAAATAAGAATTTTTCCCGCTTACAAATCATAATATAAATACTATTATGATGTTTGGTTTTCATTTCATATGATGTTTGTCTGAATGTAGTTCACTCTATCACGTTGGAGGATGTTAATGGGGTGAATTTCGACTTCATGTTAATTTGGATTTTTTTTTCATTTAGTTGAATAAATTGAGGGAGGCATTTGTCTCCCCTCTCCAACCAAAGAAAAAAAAAAGATAAGTTTTCTTTGGACTCTACAAAGATCTACATTGTAGAGGATATTGAGCTTTGATTTTATAGTATCGCCGCTATTTAAGAAAGTAACAACAGATCTTTTAAATTGGACTTGTTATCATTTCCACCTTGATATTATTAATTTTTTTACTACCAGTTTTCATAACAAATGAAAACGTGGCTTAACTTTATATGCTTAATTACATGTATGATCAACTTCAACTTTGGTTGTACGAGCGTAAAGTAAATAACGCAAGAACTTTGTTAATGAGTTCGGTTTTTCCTACATTTCTGGGACCTAGTCCAAAACAAAATCCACTAAACCAAGATAGTAACTACAACTGCATATGATACAAACATTACCATGCCTATCATTCTTTTCTACAAGAATAAACCATCAAAATATATATTTATCTTGTTGATGGGGCGACACCATACATCTTATGTGCATCTCTCGAAACTACTTTAAAGCACACAAGTCTTCTTGAAGCGCTCTATTAGTATTTATATCAAAACCTTTAGGGTTGACAACTTTCCTATTATAAAACATATAGGAATTGAGAGATTAACAATTGCACAACCCCTAGACAGTGCCGGTCCAGTATAATTGGGTGCCCTACGCACTACCCTGTGTGGAGGCTTTAGAACAATTTTTTTTTTACCCTTTCTACTAAAGAATTTTTTTTTTGGACCTCTTTTTAACAGATTCATACCAAAAATTAAGTTTTTTTAACCAAATTCATAGTAAAATCTGATTTTTGGGACAAAATTTATTTATTTTCTATAAAACTAAGTATTTTTTCTAGAGACTTAATCAAATAAAACTTTAATAAAGACCTTAATTACTAAAGGAAAAAAAATAAAAAAAAATAAAAAAAATTCGGACCCTAATCCTTCGCTTGGATTGCTTCCCCTCCGGGGCACTGGCACTATTCCTAGAGTTGGACAATTTTCCTATTATACGATAAATAAGAATTTTCTATTATAAAACGTGACACAAATAGACTTCTCGATGTTGTTTTTAAATAAAAAGGGTTCTTTTGAATTATTTAAGATTCGAGAGATGTGCAAAATTGACCCTTGCCGGTTATAGTTTATAACATGACTTTGTTTGTTCACGTGTTGCTGAAACTTTGTAGAAAAAAATATTCTTAATTAGTAGTCGACTTGTATGGTAAGATAAGTAATGAACCTATTAAAATGGAACTAATATAATGGGACATCATTTGGCTTATGGGAAAGAAAATACAAATAAGAATGCAAAAAGGTTTCACAGCCTAGAAGTCATATATATAAAAGTAAGGTTTCACTCTCTCTTTATTAATCCATTTTGCATTTAAGTTTTTTAAAATTAATAATTATTTTAAATTAAATAAAAATGTAATAATGTACATTAATCTATACTTTAAATCCATATTTTACTACTAAATTGTAACTGAAATTACATAAATTATGAATTGACTATTTTATTTGACCATTCATTTTATTCCAACACACTATAAATTATAATTGTAACTCCTCTAATTAAATTATATTAGAAATATAACTTTCAACCCTTGGAATCTCATAAATAATCATTCTCACATCATCATCCACCATCTCTAGAATCCTAAATATTTTTTTGTTTTGTTTATGTTCTTGCATGGGTTCAAAACTCATAGTAAGAATGTGATTATATAATTTGTACAATTTTATTTTTTTGTTTTTATGTATTTCTTCCTTCCTTCTTTGTATTCTTATTATTTTTAATTTTAAATTACATATGTATAATAAATTATTTTAGAAATGTAACTTCCATCCCTTGAAATCTTATAAATAACCAATCTCACATCATCATCCACCATATCTCATATTCTAAATATTATTTGTTTTGTTTATGTTCTTGCATGGGTTCAAAACTCATGGTAAGAGTGTGATTATATACTTTTTAAGATTTCTCTTATATTTTGTTCAAATTTATTTCTTTGTTTTTCGGTATTTTTCCCTTCTTTATTTGTCTTCTTATATTTCTAATTTTCAATTACATATGTATTATAAATTTTTGGTGGCTGTAAAAAACAATTATTCACTCTCTTCTTGGTCCATTTAGCATTTAATTTCTAAAAAGTAATATTTATTTTTAATTAAGTAAAAAATATAATAATGTACATTAATATATACTTTAAATCCACACTTTACTACTAAATTGTAACTGAAATTACATAAATATGAATTGACTATTTTTCCATTCATTTTCATTCAAACACACTATAAATTATAACTGTAACTCCTCTAATGAAATTATTTTAGAAATGTAACTTTCATCCCTTGAAATCTTATAAATAACCATTCTCACATCATCATCCACCATATCTCAAATTCTAAATATTTTCTTTGTTTTGCTTATGTTCTTGCATGGGTTCAAAACTCATGGTAAGAGTGTGATTATATATTTTGTTAAATTTATCTTATATTTTGTTCATTTTTTTTTATGTATTTCTTCCTTCCTTCTCTGTCTTCTTATTATTTTATTTACAATTACATATGTCTAATAAATTATTTTAAAAATGTAACTTCCATCCTTTGAAATCCTATAAATAACCATTCTCACATCATCATCAACTATATCTCAAATTCTAAATATTTTTTTGTTTTGTTTATGTTCTTGCTTGGGTTCAAAACTCATGGTAAGAGTATGATTATATATTTATTAGATTTATCTTATTTTGTTCAAAATTTATTTCTTTGTTTTTATGTATTTTTTCCTTCCTTCTTTGTCTTTCAAAATTTTACTATAAAGAATATATCGTTAGAATTTTACCTAGCAATATAGCTTAAACTAAGGTGAATATAGAAAAGATTAAAAAATAAATTAATCTTTGGGATGTTTTATTGCATTTCATATGATTTTATAGAAAATATATTTAATTGATACTAAAAAAATAATTTTAAAATTTAATTATTAAATGTTTTAGGTAAATTTTGAATATCATAGTAAATTTATATTTTTATCATTAACTATAGTTTTTAAATAAGTGGAATATTTTGATATTGTATGATTTGAATTAATAAAGTGTATTATTGATATTTACAAAATTTGTTTGTTATATATGTATTTTTAGGGAGAATTTCAAAAATGCATCCTTTTCAATCTCATTTTTCAGAAATACTATTTTTTAAAAAAAATATTATAAAATCTTCTCATAAAATTCTAATAGTTTTATGATTATTACATAAAATACGCGGGACAATACCTAGTATATAAATGAAAACAATGATAAAGCAAAAGAGAAAGGAGGGATGAATATTAAAACGCAAATTCATGATGTAGAATTGTAGATAATGGCAAGGTTTCTCACCAAGGTTGTGTGCCTTTAAGTCGGAAAAGTAGATTCCACCCGTAAACTCATACTTTTAGTAAGGTTTATACACCAATATGCCATAGGTTTAAAAATGCTTTGGGAATATTCAAAAACATGTAGAGAATTTATGTTATCTATTTCCTGAGATTTTGAAGATAATTGGCCTCCGGAATGTAGTTCATTTGATAGATAATGCACCTAATTAAAATAAATATCGATCAATAAAAAAAACAATAAATATCCCAATATGTGTTAAACTAAAATCTATTTACACTAATTATATGGACTTCACATTCTTTTTCAAAAATAAAAATTTTCTTTTCTGTTTTAATTTGTTTTTTTAATTGAACAACTTTAACTCAATATGTAACTAAAATAGTGTAATTATTTCTTATATATAGAGTACAACATTATTCTATTCCATTTAAAAAAATAGATATACATATATATATATATACTATTAATATTATCCCCATGTAATCTAATTTTAGCATGAGCTTAATACGATAGTTTTGGGTGTAGTGTTATTTCTTTGGAAATTGTTAAACTCGCATGTTAATTTTCATATGTTGTATATTTCTTAGGAAATAACTTGTTTCATACTTTTCATTTTATAATATATTATTTTATTTTATATGTTCTGTTTATAAACATTTTCGATTTTTTATTATTTTTCGTTTAATTTATATTAGATTTCTACAAAAAAAAATAGTATAGTATAACATTCTATTCATGTAGATTCTATATGGTGTTATTTGTACCTAATTACAAACACTATTTGCTCTTATAATGTTTTTACATCCAATTTTAAAAATTCAAATCATGTTTTATGCAGAAATAAATTTACTTTTTTAAAAGATAATTTTGAATCATTTTTAAAACATACATAAAATCCAAAATAATTTGATGGGGTATGATTTTTTTTTTTAATAAAAAAACACTGAAATTGTAATTTCCCATACCCCTCACGTTCCTTACGAATATGGCAAAAACACAAATTTTGTTAGATACAAAAATCAAGAATCAGGCTGGACCAGAACTTTTTCATTGCAGTTACTAATACTTACAAGTCCAGGGCTGCAGTTACAGATTTTGTGGCCGTGGAATGCATGTTACGATAAACCTAAGGTAAATAATTGCTGGACGGTTACAAAAAAAGGTGCTGAGGCAGTGAGAAGTTATAACCTATATATAGGAGGAATTTGCTTGACAAACGAGGTCGTGGAACGGTGGATGCATGTCAAACCAACTTCTCTCAGTCTTGGAGTGCCTCTACCCAAGCAACGTTCAATATAATAAAAGAATCTGGCTAACCATCTAACCATAACATTATATATGGTTATTCCACCTCTTAACAAGCTCTTCTAACATATATTCATCATGCTTCTCCCTTAAAGACGGAAACACCTAGCTAACCACACATAACACAAAAATTAATTAAACTGTTGGATTAATTAAGTTCAAAAAACACATTTCTTCTTCGCACAATATATTCAAGAATCAAGCCAGACATAAAAAAAAAAAAAATTGCTACTCACCATTTGTATAGTATAAATTCTTCAATTACTTGAGGGTACTTATCATAAAGCTGGTGTGAATAAATGAGTAATCACGACGTTGTTTGCACATAGTCCTGTGAATTTACAGAAGTAATCATTGTGGTAAGTACACGTCCATAAATGTAAACAACAAACATTACATAAGACCACAAATATTACGTTACGTACCTGTGTGTAAAGTTTCATATATTCATCAGAATCAATTGGTGGTTCAGGCTCTCCTCCTATACTTATCAGTTTGGTTATACCTTTTCATCTGCATGTAAGACGTCCATCCTTCCTCAAATTTAATCTCTGTTTCAAGCTCTCTTGTAATAAAGTAATAGACATGAGAAAATTAAGATTTTATGCACATCACGTTTGTGTTCTAATCAATAGTTGTCTAAGTCTTTATCCCAATTAAAACCTTAGGATAATCGGATTTATAAATGAATAAGATGGAAGGTAGGCAGGTTGATTTGACCTCGAAGCTTCTCCAGCTCTAATTTATTGAAAAGTCTTGTTTTTTTTTTTTTGTATGGGTTTTTGTTGGAATTGAACCTTTGATTAGTCCTGGACAAAGAGAAACAAACAGTTTAAGGCTAAGATGAGAAGAAGAAGAGTCACTGAGCTGAGAATTAAGAGCAAAGCATATGATAAGAGTCAACGACGAAGACGCGTCGGAAAACGGGAAAAGAAGTCAACGACGTGGAAAAGTCAACAAAAGGATCATAAGTTTAGGTCCAAAGATGAAAGTGTGTGTTATATAAATGCAAGTTTAGTGAAGTCTAAAGTAGAGTTGTTCTGTTAAAATTAGAGCATCCACATGGTAAACTTTTTAATGGTGTCTTTAAGTATAAAATAATATTAAATTTTATTAATCTAATCTAAGCATTCCAGTAACTTTGTATTTAGTTTTTTTCTCTTCATTGGTGAGGTCTTAAGAATTAAAAATTTACAACCAACTAATGATTGCCTTATGATGCTAATTGAGAAATAGAAGCATTCTCGAAATATGATAATTGAGAACAGAAGCAGCCTCTAAAAAACAATCACAAAAGCATGTATGTATTCTCTAATCTTGATCGTTTCTTGTTGTATCGCTGGGACGACCTCCTCCTCTTCTCTGCATCACCATTGGTTAATCGTCTTAGCTCATTAAAATTGGTGAACACAGGCTTCCTCAAAGCAGGGGTTGCCTCACCCATTTTAATAACAACCCTAGAAATTAGCCATAAACAAGTATACTTGCTGTGATCAGCAGTAACAACTACAATTTCGCAATTAACCAAGGTTGTGGCTTCACCCGCTTGGGTACAGACCTAGAACTTAGATGTTGAAGAAACAGAGGTGTTAGAAGCACAAAAAGACAGGATCTCTTGGTAATACTCTAACACGACCAAAACACTTCCATCAAGTTGTACTGTTGGTGCGGGATTTAGCACCCCCGACATACCGAACTAAACCAGAAAGACAATTTGGTTATTTAACTGGGAATCTGGTTAATAACTCAATTAGGTCATTTAAGCCCAATTCGGACAGAGGAATCCCAGCCTCGAAGGAGAAGAACCGACTTCCACTTCGCCTGGCGGCCGACTCAAGAAATAAAGCAACTTTCCTTAGTTCAGTTCGTCTCATAAGGAAAGTTAATGTATTATGCGATCTATGAATATGTATAAAGAGGCAGAGATTTCTCCGTTGTAAAGCATCGAATATTGAATACAATTATTCAGTTCTCTTCTTGTTCTTAGCAATCAAAACCCTAATTCTTCGAGATCAATTCCTTTTCTTCTAATTTCAAAGCTTAGATCGGTTTTCTAGAGAGATTACTTTACTGAATTTGTTTTCCCCCATAAACAAATTCATTGTGGAAATCCAGTTTCTACAATTGGCGCCGTCTGTGGGGAACGCAAATCGTCTCTAAAAGTTACTCTCTAAGAAAATCTCATCCGAAAAAGTTCTTTGAAAAGCTTACGATAATGTCTTCACTCATCACCGAAGTCACCGGAGCGAACCGTACCACCTCCAGCACGCCCGATGTCACAGGCATCGCATCTGCTCAAGACAACGCTGCAACACAGAGCGCTGTATAAACCAGGCCGGCTACCGCCGTGTACGTTCGCCGTCCCGTCAACGAGTCGACAAACCTGACCGATATCTCCTCCGAACTCCCAGTTGAGGTCAGATCTGAAGGGGAGACCAGCCAGGAAGCAGGACGAACTCGTGAAGAGACAGTCAATCGCGACACAGAGCTCTCCGATGAACAACCCCCGGATGAGGAGGATGCACGCGCCACGGAGCAGCGACTCCGTACACAAAACGGGAACCCCCCTGTTCGCGCCACGACAGCGGTCCAGAATCCGCAAGTCGTCTCCATGGAAGAGTTCAAGATCTTGTTCGGCACCATGACGAAAGAAATCTACCAGATGATATCCGACACCAACCGCAGAGTCGATGCTATCGTCACTCAGACAACCCCATCACAAATCTCTGCTTGACAGTCACCCATACTCGGCATAGACGGTCTCACTCGTCGTCTCGATTTTTCGGACGTACAGTACGAGCGGAGGAATCCTCCCCCTCAGACAACGTCGAGTATTCGACCAACAAACCCAAACTCACGTGTGCACGAGAGTTCGGCCGCCCCAGTCATCCGCTTCACGAACACGGGATCTTGCCTCGAAATCAAAGAAATCAAGACGCAAATCAGCGGTATGAACACACTTCTTCATCGAGCTATTAGCACAGCTCCAGAAATCGACAGGATTGTCGAAGTGACTCGGCAATCCCCTTTTACTCAACGGATCTTGCGGGCCGCCATACCAAACGTCAAGCTGAAACTCCCAACCTACCTGGGTGACAAAGACCCCGTTCAGTTCATGACGTCCAACCATGACAAAGGTACGATTCACCGACGAACAGAGGGATGTTGGGTGTTGCCAGCTATTCGTCGATAACCTCTCCGGTCCTGCCTTGGTGTGGTTCACAAGGCTTGAACCGAATTCGATCGATAACTTCGACCAGTTGTCTACGGCTTTTCTTAAGCATTATCGAATCCTCATTGAACGATGCGTGACAAGCTCGGACCTCTGGGAGATGGCCCAGGAACCCGACGAATCCATCGGCAGTTTCCTGAGCAGATTCAAGGAAAAGCTAACGCGCGTTACTGTCCCAGAGGATGCCGCAATGGCAGCCTTCAGAAAGGGGTTGATTCCCGGATCGCCATTACGAAAGATTCACGCTCGACGAAGACGAAGACGCTCAGTTAGCCGCAAAGACAATCGGGCAACCGTCACACTCCCCTAAGGCTAAAAGCCGGGACGAGCACCACGAACCTTGCAAGCATCATGACCCCCAAGACCAAAAAAAGGGTGTCGTTCACATGGTTTCCGAAGTGGAGGACCAAAACAAACAGTCATCCGACCTAAAGGAGCTGTACTGCGATTTCCACATGATGGTCGGCCACTCCACACACGAATGCATCCATCTGAAGAATTTCCTGTACGAAAAGTATCTTTCCGGCGAAATCGAAGCCACCTTTCAGCCAAAGAGCATCCGTGGAGGCAGAGGTCGCCGAGGGGGATGGCGTGGTGGACGATCTAATAGTGGCCATGGCGCAGGAGGAGGACGAGGCTACAACGGTCCGGCCAACGGAGTTCAACAGCCGACCAACCAAGTGCTGGCGAACCTTCAAGAGGAGATGCCCAAGGCTGATGAACTGCCTGGCCCACCCAAGCGGCAGAGAGGGCAAAATCCCGAACGGGCCAATTCTCCTCCACATTAAAGAAGAGGGCGCGTCAATTTTGCTGCCTTCAGACAGCCCCGAGCGAATCTCCACTCTGCTCGGACCCCATATCGTTTACATTGGAAGACGCCAAGGGAATCCAACACCCCCATTCGGATCCTTTGGTTATCGAAGTCTCCATGGGCTATTTTGATGTTGAACGAGATTTGGTCGACACGGGAAGTACCGTCAATGTAATATGCTGGCAAACGCTAGAAAAAATGGGTGTCACACCAGAGCAACTGAAACCCGAGTCTCGAACATTGACGGGCTATGTTGGGGTCGCCAAACTGTCAATGGGCGACGTAAAGCTGCAAGTACGAGCCGGCGGATTGTCCCGGAAGACTAAGTTCGCAGTCATCGACGCGCCTCCGGTCTACAACGCCATTTTGGGGGTACCGTGGATATACGCGATGCAGGCCGTACCATCGACCTATCACTTCTGCCTCAAGTTCCCAACCACCACAGGAATTTGCACACTTTATGGTGACCAGAGGGTTGCCCGAACTTGGTCTGTTATCGAGAAGAAGCAGAGGAAGACTGAGGACGCGTAGCAATTACAGAGCGGGGACCATCTTACCGGTCCCCATAAGCCGGAGAGAGATCGCCTCAAGTCTCCGGAGTGTCGAATCTTACAGGTGAACATTGATCCTTCTGACCCCTCACGAACTGTTGGCATCGGTGCCGAACTGGAAGAGCACATAAAGACAAAGTTGATCGCCTTTCTGCAATCTCGGTCTTCCACATTCGCCTGGTCAACGAAGGACATGATCGGAATAGATCCCGATGTTATCTACCCCAAGCTCAACGTCGATCCCACGTTCAAACCAATCAGGCAGAAACGCCGACGCCTGGTTCCAGATCGGGCCAAAGCAGTTCAGGATGAAGTCGAGCGGCTGCTCAAAGCTGACCAGATAATGGAGGTCCAGTACCCTGACTGGCTGGCCAATCCAGTCGTGGTAAAAAAGAAGAACGGTAAATGGAGAGTATGCGTGGATTTCACCGATCTCAACAAAGCATGCCCCAAGGATAGCTTTCCTTTGCCACACATAGACCGTCTCGTCGAAGCCACAGCCGGAAACCAACTGCTCTCGTTCATGGATGCCTTCTCAAGTTACAACCAGATCGCCATGAGTTCGACTGACCGCGAAAAAACGGTATTCATTACAGATAGGGGGACCTATTGTTATAAGTTAATGCCGTTCGGACTGAAGAACGCTGGAGCAACCTACCAACGGCTGGTGAACATGATGTTCGCTAGTTTGCTTGGAAAAAACAGGTAAGTCTACATCGACGATATGCTGGTCAAATCTTTGATCGCAGAGCAGCACGTCGAGCATCTCGCCGAATGTTTCGACATCTTGGATCATTTCCAGATGAAAGTGAATCCAACGAAGTGTACATTCGAAGTTACTTCAGGAGAATTTTTGGGGTATATCGTCACTGAACGGGGGATAGAAGCAAACCCTAAACACATCGAAGCCATATTGGGACTGCCGTCGCCGACCAACAAGCGAGAAGTGCAACGCCTGACCGGCCGCATCGCAGCTCTAAATCGCTTCATCGCTCGATCAACAGATAAATGCCTCCCTTTCTACCAACTCCTCCGCGGAAATAAGGATTTTCACTGGGACGAGGAATGCGAGATCGCCTTCCGGCAACTGAAAGAGTATTTGACTTACCACCTAGTATTAGTCAAATTGGAAGACGACGAAACACTGTACCTGTACGTCTCGGTCTCCAGTTTGGCTGTCAGCGGCGTGTTAGTTCGAGACGACCGCAGGGATCCAAAATCTATCTTCTACACAAGTAAAGCACTCAACGACGCGAAATCACGATACCCCACGCTGGAGAAGCTCCGACCCTATTTCCAGTCACATTCCATCGTCGTGTTTACCGATCAGCCACTCCGAACTGTCCTCCATAGCCCCCTCCAATCCGGACGCATGGCGAAATGGGCAGTCGAGCTAAATGAGTATGACATCGAATACCGCTCTCGTCCAAGCTTGAAGTCGCAAGTCCTGGCCGACTTCATCACCGAGCTATCTCCTGACCTCGACGACCCCACTCCTAAGGAAGAGCATTGGACAATGTTCGTCGATGGTTCGTCGACGAATGAAGGATCCAGAGTGGGACTCATTCTCCGGTCCCCCACCGGTGAAGTTCTCGAGCAAGCATTAAAGCCCAACTTCAGAGCATCAAATAACGAAACAGAGTACGAGGCCGTCCTTGCGGGGCTTCGGTTAGCACGAGGACTCTGAGTGACACATTTGCAAGTCTTCTGCGATTCCCAACTCGTAGTCAGCCAATTCAGCGGAGAGGTCGACGCCAAAAATAAGCGAATGGGGGCGTATCGGCAGTTGGTCCAAACATTGTCCGGAGAATTCACATCTTTTTCTCTGACGAAGGTCCCATGGAACGAAAACGCGTCAGTCGACGCCCTCGCAGCCTTGGTGAACCGCTTCGACCCTGATTTGCGGCGCACCATCCCGATCAAATGCATCGACGCTCCTAGCATCGATCCCGACAATCACATAGCTGTAATCAACAACGACTCTGTTCCGATGGAGGTCAACGAGCCAATAGAGGACCTGACGGACGTCACAAAGCCTCCGGACGACTGGCAAATTGAGATCAAACTCTATGTCTCCGAAGGCGTCATCCCACCAGACCGATGGGCAGCTCAACGCTTAAAGGCCCGAAGTTCCAGATACATACTCTTAGACGGGGAATTATTTTGCCGAAGCGCATCAGGAGGGTTTCTTACCTGCGTCACTCGGGACGAGGCCGAACGAATCATGATGGAGGTGCACGAAGGCGAAGGTGGCAACCATTCTGGCGGACGCACACTCGCCCTCAAAATCAAAAAGGATGGACACTATTGGCCGACCATGATGGCCGACTGCGAAGCCTTCGCAGCAAAATGCGAAGCCTGCCAGCGCCATGGACCAATGCGGCATGTCCCGCCCGAACTGCTGAATACCGTGACAGCTCCATATCCTTTGATGCGCTGGGCCATGGATGCTATAGGTCCTCTGCCGGCGTCAAAATCCAAGAAATACGTCCTGGTGCTGACCTGTTTCTTCACCAAATGGGTCGAAGCAGAGTCCTTCACAAAGATCCAATCCTTGGACGTAACCAATTTCATATGGAAGAACATCATATGTCGTCACGGACTTCCATACGAGATTGTCACCGATAACGGCACACAATTCACCTCGATGATCACCAGACGTTTCCTGACGAAGTGGCAAATACGCCTCAGCACTTCGACTCCCCGATACCCGCAAGGAAATGGATAAGCTCAGGCCACTAATAAGTCGATCGTCGACGGACTAAAAAAACGACTCGGTCGAAGGAAGGGAGCATGGGCAGACCACCTCGATGGCGTATTGTGGTCCTATCGCACAAACCCGCGGCGGAGTACGGGACAATCCCCTTTTTCCCTCCCGTACGGCCTCGAGGCACTCGCCCCAGCCGAGGCAGGAGTCCCGACACTCCGGCGTACCATGATGGTCGACAATCCCGAACTTAACAACAGGATGCTGATTGACCACAACGATCTTGCCGAAGAACTGCGCGATCAAGCTCTAGTCCGAGTGCAACACTACCAAGACGCAACAGCTCGGTATTATAACAAGACTGTTCATCAGCGGCATTTTAATGAAGGCGATCCGGTTCTACGGGAAGTTTTCGAGAACACCAAAGAAGTTAACGCCAGTAAACTCGGCGCTCGGTGGGAGGGTCCGTACCTCGTATCTCGGGCAGTTCGCCCGGGCGTCTACGAACTCGTAACCATGGCCGGAGAACGGATCAAAAACTCTTGGAACGCAACCCACTTGAAGCGTTATTACTGCTAAATCATCGTCACGACCCTAACTAGGAGTTTTTGGGAATCCGAACTCCATTCATCTTTCCTTTGTAATACAAACTACGGTTGGCTTGATCCCCGTTTCGGGGTACGTAGGCAATTCCTTGTCTTTTCAAGATTAATTGAATGCAGCTAAGATATTAATAAAGTCTTTTCCCGGCTGAAAAAACTTCTTTCTTTATTTCGAATACACTTCGATCGGCAGTACGCCAAATTCCGCGATACTAGTTTCATTTTTTTTTTTCATAAGACTTCGTTGAAAGTTGTTTGGATTAATTTCCATTACACTTCGTCTAAAATCATTATTTCAAATACAAATGGAGAACTTCCATTGCCTAATTCGGATAATTCGAATGAGCAAATTCTTGATCAATCGCCATTACATGCTTTAGAGATTTGACCGATTAATAGATAAAAAAAAAGCAAGAAAAGAGACGCAAAGGGGAAAACCCTTCGCGACAGTTCTCTTAAAAAAAAAAAAAAAACCGCCCGTTTTCGGAGTTCGGCGCGGAACGAGGCCCACCATTACCATTCTGGATGGTCATGCAGCCGAAGTGGAGGACGAGGACCAGACAGATCGTCCTCCAATGGTTTCTCCACCTCCGTCTTGATCAGTTCGGCTCGCCAAAACCGGCGTGCCTGCCTTAAGGCCTCGAGTCTTTCCGCTGGGACTTCGAAGCCACTAAACACCAAATCTTCCAGGAAGGTGCATGGGCCCTCGACCATATGCCTTTCGCGAAAGATTGGGCCAGCCGATTCCAAAAAATTGGCATATCGCCTCAATCTTTCCAAGGAAGCCCGATAGACCCAGATTTCCGTGATAAACGGGTGTGCGGTATCCTCCAGGCGTTGGCAGTCGGCCTCAAGTAGGGCAGGCACCTCCATGCGCGCAACCTGTTCCTAGCACGCCGCACGCGCGGCAATCAGCCGGGTCATACGCCACTTCGCCAAGAAGAAACCTTCGGCGATCATTTGATCAGGACCTGAACAGTCCCATCCAAGCGGTAAGACGTCTCGCCGTAAGATGAGTCCCCAACCTATAGCGGCGAGCTCGGTACCGTCGGAGCTCCTGGCATATAAGACTCCCCTCCGTGCTAGTCATATCGACGAAGGGGACAGGTTCAGCGCGACCGGAACCACTCGCCGAAGCAGCTATTCTTTCCCGGGCCTGTCTTAGCCATGCAGATCGAGTAGTTACCATCCTTCTTTTTCTCGAAATTGTGGAAGTTGGAATGTTTCTTTCTCCCAACACTCAACCCTATTTATATAGGGTCGTGGGAAATAACAGCCACCGAGTCCACCAATCAGAACGCAGCAAAATTTTCACTGCGTCCCGAGAATAATTCTCAAAGGCCGCGTAACACATTTAATGCAGCGCGTCTTTTTATTTTCAAAAAGAAAAAAAGAGAGTATGTATACATATATCTCGGTTCTTAACCCGAACTGGATTAAGTATTGGTATATATCAAACTCACTCCTCGTTGACACCCTGGCCAGGTGATCAACTCGCGTAACTACGCACTATTTCTCAGGACTAAGCCGGACCCAGAGTATTTATTCCGCACCCAATCTTTTAATTTAGGGATAAGACGGGCCCAGAGTATTTATTCCGCACTCGATCTTTTAATTTTGGGATACGCCGAACGCAAAGTATTTATTTCACACCCAAACTTTAGTTCGGACGGAATGGTTAGCCGAACTCAGAGAATAATTTTGCAGTCCAACATCCGAACTAAAGCAAAGGAGATAAGCCGAGCCCAGTATCTCGCCCTCCGACCAAACGTATCCCGTTAGGGCCAAATAGCCTAATTTTTAAAGTTTGATCGATGTTTTCTACCATCGTTTAATAAAAATTGCCGGATATAAGCCGGGAGACGTCTTGAAATAGCAAACTTTAAATACTCAAATAGCAAAATTCGCCTCTTACAATGCGGCTAAATATTATTAAATACTCAAATAACACATGTTAATTCCGAACTAGTGCGCCATTCGCCGCGATCTCACGAACACTCGTCTTGAGTCGTTTTGGCATCGACCACAACAGTTGCAGCCCGGTCTTCTCCCAATCCTCGGGGCGAGTTTCCAATGCCCTGGCCTTCTGTTCGGACTCATCCAGCAAGTCAATAGTCCTCTTCCTTTTTGCCTTGAGTATGGCAACTTCAGATTCCAAAGTCCTCTGCTGGCGGTCGATCCTACCTTTTTTCATGTGAAAGTACTGAAGATCCTGGCTCAATTCTTGATGTGTGCCTTCGATCTGCATACGCAAAGTCAAAAACGGATTAGTTTGGAAGCAGACATTACGGGATGTCTCGCGATAGTTACCTGACGAAAGAAGGTGTCGGCTTCAGTAAGTTCGACATCATTAGCACGCCTGTTAATATAAAAAGGCTTGACATTTCCTGGAATGAAATCACCAATGAGAGTAGGATCCATGTGAGTCGGCTTTCGATCTGTTTCCTTTCGGCACTCGTTGCAGTACGCAACCAGGCATGGCGGCAGGGCTGCTATCCTCTCGAATCCGTTCTCGACCTAATCTTTTGGGTGGGATTCGAGCATTTCAAGTTTGAGCAGCAATTCGCGTTGCGCTTGTTCGGATGCGGCGAGCCGATCGCGGTACTTCGTGTGACGGTCTTCCACCTGATGGAGAAATTCTTCCAAGTCACGCCTTTCTTCCGGTTTGACACGGAACATCAGCATCCAAGGAGCTTGGATGTTTGGGTAGTAGGCCATCCCCCTTTCAATAGCTTCGGCGTTCGAGAACGTCAGGACATCATTCCCGACTAGAGGGGATTCCACGCTGCTAATAGAGTTTGACATCGCTTTGATTGAAAGTTTTTCGCAAGTTGTTTAGTTCGGAGACAGCGCAAGTTGATTTATATGAATATTGGGAGGTGAAATCCTTTCCAAATTTCCATATTCCGTGCAAAATGGAAAAGATGCAATTCCTCGAAATTGTCGATTTTTCTTTTTTCTGGTAAAAAGGAAAAATTCCGGCAAAGAAGTTCTAAAAGGGAGAATGGGCCGAACAAGTCGACAATGTTTTACAAGGGTATTCAAACCCATACTTAATAGAGTTTGCAACAAAAACAAAAAAATGAAAGTTAAGCATCCAAGGCATCGGTCAGATCAGCTTGGAAGCTCTCGGCATTGGAGCCATACGGATGGTAGACGGAATCCAGAGCCATCGTTCCGGGGTGAAGAAGTCCATAACCGAGCTGATCCGGGACATGACGAGGTCATTTTCATTCAGTTCGAGGACATCAATCGCTTTGATAGTTTCCTCGGCTTTGGCCTTGTTCTTATCAATCTCCGCGATTCGCTCCTCGGGAATGATGGCCCCCTTTATAATCAAATATTGCACAGTTTCCTGTACTCCGGTAGCCTGGTTTAACAGATCTTCCAAGGGGCGAATCTTCTCTTGTTCGACTAGATAAGCCTTGATCTTATCCAATCGAGTCTGCGGTTTCTTCGCTGTTCGCTCCACTTTCTCCAAACGATCCCGCCGAAGTCTTCTAACTTCAAAGTCGAGTTGGATTTTCAACTCGTCACATGCTCCCTACAGTTCGGATTTCTCTTCTTCGAGAGTAAGCGCTCGGAAATTCAGTTCACCAATCCTCAGTTTGGATTTAGTGATGATACCATCCTTTTCGGCGATAAGAGCTTCAAGCTCCTTGATCCTCTCATCTTTAGCTTCGCTGGCGACTCAGATTTGTTCCGCGCATTCTTTCACCTTTTCGAGCTCAAATCCCGACTTTTTATCGTTTTTGGCTCACCTATCATACAACTGAGTCAGCGTATTCTTGCTGGCGGCAGTCTGTGGATTCAAAGAACATACGTCAGTTTTGTCCGCATAAAGTTTGAACAAGTTAAAGAAAATAATAAGGCAAACCATTAAGTGGGATTCGGCGACGTCAAGGGACACTTGTTTGAACTCCAGTTCGTCCACTGACGGAAGGACTCGACTGGAGATCTTCAAGGTTCGGAAGAGTTCGCCTGAAGCATCGCGATTTGTGACCAGAGGGGTATCACCGAAATACTCAAAGGCAAACCGATCCGTTTTGTCATTTTCTCTTGCCAGATGGAATCGGTCGGCAGATTCCAGTCCGGCGTCTTCAGCCGAGCGTTTGCGGTTTACTACTGACTGCGGCGTCTTCTTTTTCTGCTTCCTCTTCTTCTTTTTCGATCCAGCTCCAAGCTGAGGGACATCCTCTTCATCGTTCGGAGGATCGGCATTCCCTAAAGCTAGGGGAGGGGTATCGTCTTTCGCAACATCGACTATGTCGACATTTTCTTCAGGGGCCTGAGTAGGATCGACGACGGTCCGACCTGAACAGGATCGACGTCAGTCCGATCCCGAGGAGGATCGATATCAGCTTTGATGGCCGCCTGAGTTTCTCGGTGAACGATCTGGAGACTGTCGGATTCAACAACACGTGACCCGGCTGGCTCCGCAGTTCGTCCCAGCGAACTTGCGAAACTTGGGAATGTTGTCCTGGGTTTGCCCATCGCTGTTTCAACACGGATACGAGTAATAAATTCCCACCAACGATTGTTTCCGGATAGTAGAGCGTTCCTGACAGGATGATAGTCCGGAGCTAGACGTGTTGCGCAAAATGGACGATCTGGAAGCAAGACACGAAAAAGTTAAAACTGGTCAGAGGTGCCGAAGTCAGTTAAAATGTACTGGAAACCCAATGGATTAACGAGTGAGTACTGATTGTTCCCGGATATTAGTTGTCGTTTAAGGTTGTTTCACACATATTAAGAAAACCATAAATTTTATTGTTTATTCCTTTTAAATATATATCTAATCTTTTGATTGGTTAAAACATTAAAATAGTTAGATAAAATTTGAATATTTACCAAAAATTTACATTGGAAATCTTAAACGACAAGTATTATAACACAAAATTTTAACTCTAGAACTACAAGTAATAAAAAACGGAGGGATCAGAGTATATATTATTGGAAATTAATAGTACTTCAGTTGGATAAGCTTTTCAATGGATTTATGCCAATTAATTATGGATTAGGAGAAGAGAAAACTCCCAGAAATCTATACTAGTATTTTTGCAACAACTTTTGCTCAAAAATCGGTTTTGGAAATTTTTTACATTTAATGCATTGACTTTAATATTAGTTACCAAAATTTTCAAATTAGTTATAAGTAAGATTTAAAAAAATAAAAAAAAATTCTATCTCATTCAAATATAAATATATGATTCTTTTTCATTTTTATTTGAATTTTTAGTTAAATTATCTTGAATTATTCTATAATACATTTAGTTAATAAAAATTGTGATTTTTTCTTGCATATGATGTAATACAAATTTTTTAAAATGGACATATATTACTTAATTTACGGATACAATATCCTACATCGCCTAAAAAGTTGGGCAATGGTTAAGAGTCATACTATAAAAGAGACAAAAATGATTCATAATACAATAAGCTTGATTAAAAACTTTTATTTGTTTTATTTCGGTTCTTTATTAAAGATTTTTTAAAAGTTAAATATTATAAATATTTATATTTTTTAGAAAGTTAGACTTTATAAAATGTTAAAAAATATTAATAATATTTAAAAGCTTATGAATTTTCAAATTTATCAAGTTTAAATATTATAAATATTTCAACTTTATAAAAGTTTGAAGACCTTTAAAATATTAATAATATATTTAAATTTTTACGAAACTTCAAATATGAGAAATACTCAACCGTTTTAAGAATTCTAAGTATTATAAATATTTAAACTTTATAAGAAGCATCAATCTTATAAAATGTAAATGGTTACAATCTTAATAAATAACATATCAATTCAAGCTAATATTTATAATATAAAACAATAAATATTAAAAATTAAGATGATATATATAGTGCGAGTTAAAATATCTCGGGACGAAGTTATATAGCGGGATGGGTTTGTAAATATATATATTAATTTAAAATAGCATTAATTTGGTGTTACACAGGTGAAACATCATTTCATTATTTTGTTAACACTATCAGTATCAGAGAATAGACATATCTAATTCAATGGATTAAATAAATATTATGTAAAAAAAAAATTATATTGTGGTATTATATGGTTTAAACTTTAAACCATAAAATTAACAATTATTATATAATTATAACATATTAAACCAACAAATAAAATTTATAATTCAAATGTTTTAATTATAAATAATTTACTCGCGGTGTACTTCGGGTCCTAATCTAGTAATATGGTAGAAGTTGAATACTATTAATATGTGTATTTCTATCTAAAAGGTGCATAAGGGCTTCTGTGGGTATGCCACAACCCTCAAACAAAGAAAAGGTACATGAGGGCTTGTGTGGAAATATATATCAATCTTCGAATCAATTGGATTTACAAATAGTGGAAGTAATTTTGTGGTTGTATATAAAATGAAAAAATATAACACTTTGGTTCCGATAAATATGACACAACAAAATATTTTTGTTTTTTAACCCCATTTTATGTGAGACTTTTTGAGTGTTCTTCTGTAAAAGTCTTGCAATTATTTGTCTACTAGTATTAGACCCGTATTACGTACAGGAAATTATTTTTCTAACTTAAAAATATTTGATTTTTAACAACTAAATATATTTAAAATGTTATTACTGTCTAATCAAATACCTAAACAAATAAAAAAATAAATATTGGTCTCTAAAAAAATCATTGCATCATCACAAAAATTGGAGGGGAAAAAACCTGTTGCATAAACAAAAGCCCAACACTTGTGCTTTGTATCAACTATACGCTTTTAATCTGTTATACAAAATATCGTCAACAACATATGCATACTCCCACTTCTTAGAATTCAGAATCTCATCCATTTCACATCTTCTACCTTTAGACCTTAAACAAAATTATTCTCTGGATCTCTTATGTAAATCTTACCCTCCACCTATCTTCATGGCTGGCTTTGTCATCTCAGCCTCAAGCTCTCACATTTTTCTCTCTGTATTAAGCACCATGACCTTCTTTATCCTCGGATGACTAAACACTCTCCAATGACGTAGATTTTGTTAATGAGGGTGGGATTGTATCACCAATAGGCCTAGGAATGAGGGAGACGGGCTGTACCGTATGAGACGTACGTACAATCAATGGCTAACACATTCGAAGTCACACCAAAACTGTAAACACCATCCAAACCGTATATCTTTGAGCCAACATCAACAAAATAAGTTTTGAATGTGTTTTGATCTCTGCAACAACAAACATATATCAAAAACCACAACGAACATAAGAAAGAAGTTACCATTCAGCAAAAAAAATCATCTATCTTAATTTTGATCCTTGAGTTTAATAGCGTTTCCCTTACCATCATAAATACAAACTGTTAATAGTAAATAAACATATTTTCAACTCAAATGACTGCCAACAGAAAATCAGAACTTGTCCAGTTTTATTTCCTACTAAAAACAGTTTTAAAAAAAAAAAAAAAAAGACTTTGACTGTCTTTATCATGTTTTTGTATGTCTTTATTATGTTTCTTTCTCAAAGAAATATTTTGTGTCATCCCATTGCTCGTTAGTCGTTATAGGTGTACAATTCTTAGGTTCACCCCTTATTAGTTCAAGAAATAAATTATTGATTAAGAAAACAAATTTTGTATATAAATTAATTTTAAAATGATTAATTCTAAACATTATATTATACTTTTAAATTATAAAATCTAACCCCAAATCACTCATTTTATAAACCCAAATTAAAATATAATTTTTTTTAATTGTAAAATCGAAACTCTAATCACTATTTTATAAACTCAAACCGACATATAATTTTGCTTAATTTTAAAATCTAAACCCTAACCACTATTTTGTAAACCCAAACCGACAAATAATTTTGCTTAATTGTAAAATCTAAACCCAAAACTCTAACAACTCTTTTGTAAACCCAAACCGACATATAATTTCATTTAATTGTAAAATCTAAACCCTAAACTCTAACCACTTTTTTGTAAATCCAAACCGACATATAATTTTGTTTAATTGTAAAAACTAAACCCTAACCACTTTTTTGTAAACCTAAACCAACATATGATTTCGTTTAATTGTAAAATCTAAACTCTAATCATTATTTTATAACCTAAACCAACATAATTTCCTTAATAAAAAATCTACAGAATTGGTTTTCTTAACTTGTTTTGTCTTTTTTTTTTTTTTAATTTTGATTTATTTTATAAATATGATATGACATGGCAGTTTATTGTATTTTGATTGGTTGATTAAGAGTGGTTCACCCCCAAGAATTTTTTCGTTATAGGTAGCCCTAGCCTAGGGTTCAAATAATTATTTTAGGGAAGTGTGATCCACACTTATAATTTATCTGCATGAGATTAGATTAACCATCCATCCTAAGAGCATCTCCAACAATCTAACTTCATTTTAAGGGGAATAAACCTTCAAAATAAAGGTTTGAGGGTCAGTTACTCCAATGGTACACTATCAAATTCTTTTCTAAAAGTTTTTATATTTATATTATAGTCCACAATATTACTAATAATTAGTTATATTGATAAAACTTTCATATATAAATATAAAAAAAACAATTAAAGAATTATATCAAACAATATTAATAAATACAAAACCTTATATGATTACACAAACTAATATGTAATTTTTGTAAGAAAATATAAAATAAAATTACATGATATAAAATTACTCAATATTTTTTTTTCCAGAATGCTCACATATATGATTAATTAGTGTGTCTTAAAAAATTATGATTAATGTTATTGTTGTATAAAATTTGATGGTGTATCTTTCATATATCAATAATTTAATTTTTAACTTTTTGTGTTTAAATTTATATAAATATCTTTCAATCAATTGAATTTATGATGCATGGCATAATGACACGGGATGGCAGTTGAGTCATTTGGATCCATTCCTGTCAGAGACTGCACAACTCTGTTTGAAAGCAGTGGTTATTGATAATGTTACTGGTGCTCAGGATCGACTTTCGTGGGGTGAGACAGTTAACAGATGCTTTACTGTGAGCTCTGCGCATAGGCTGTTGTGCAGGAATTATGCTCCCCGACAAGATATGAGTAAATTTTATGATTGCATTTGGCGTGTGAAGTCCACAGAGAGAGTTCGGTGCTTCCTTTGTCTTGTCTCTCATCAAGTGGTGATGACTAATGCTGAACGGGTGCGCCAACATTTGAGTGATTCAAGTCTTTGCTCTATTTGCAGTAGTGGTGAGGAAACACTTTTACATGTTTTGCGAGATTGTCCGGCTATGGCAGGTGTTTGGCAACACTTAGTTCCTCCGAGCAAGCGTTCTTCTTTCTTCGCAGCATCTTTGTGGGAATGGTTGTTTGTTAATCTGAATGACACTATGGGGAAGGATCGTTATTCTTGGGCCACTTTGTTTGCGGGAGCAGTTTGGTGGGGATGGAAGTGGAGGTGTGGAGATGTTTTTGGTGGTTTAGGTAAGTTTCATGACAGAGTTCGTTACTTAAAGAATTTAGCAGTAGAGTGTTATATGGCGTTTCAGGCTTTGAGTGGTGAGCGGTGTGAAGAAGGGTAGTGAGGAACGCTTAATTGCCTGGTCTCCTCCGCGAGATGGTTGGGTAAAACTGAATACATATGGGGCTTCTCATGGAAACCCAGGGAGGGAGACAACAAGGGGAGTTTTACATGATGGCGATGGCACTTGGCTCACGGGTTTTGCTTTGAATATCAGATTCTGCTCCGCACCTCTTGCCGAACTGTGGGGTGTGTATTACGGGTTGGTGATGGCGTGGGAGAAGGGTTATACACGGGTGGAGCTTGAGGTTGATTCTAAGGTGGTGGTTTGCTTTCTAACATTGGGGATCAACAATACTCATCCCCTCTCCATCCTAGTACGGTTGTGCTATGACTTTATCTCGAAGGACTGGTTAGTCTGTATTTGTCATGTGTATAGGGAAGCTAATTGTCTTGCCGATGGATTAGCCAACTATGCGTTTTCTCTTCCCTTAGGTTTTCATTCTCTAGCTGTTAGTCCTGATTGTGTTCAAGGGCTGATGTTTGACGATGTTGTTGGGTGCACTCGTGCACGAACAGTGAGATTGTAGTTTGTTTTTTCTTTCTTCTTTTAATAAATGGGGAGGCTTTGCTTCCCCCTCTCCTACCAAAAAAAAAACAATTGAATTTCATAGAATGATTTGTAAAATATACAAAATTTTAGGACTTAAATGAAATATGTTCAAGATTTTGAAGGTCTCAATAGTGCACCTTTAAATTTGAAGGTTCACTATTCAACCCCTTTAAATTTGAAGGTTTAAGGGATTGTTGGAACTCAAAACCCCTCCAAATTTGAGGTTTTGAGGGGTTGTTGGAGATGTCTGAAATACTACATCCACGGAATAAAGAAATTTGTACGTTTCTCATTTAATATGAAAGTTTTTATTATTATTTTAAGACCTAAGATTCAATATTAAAAATATATATATATATATAATTTAATTATGCTTCTTGGTATCAATACAATAAAACTTCTTGGTTTTTCACCAGGTGCTGACAGCTCAGCTTTTGTAATGAAGCAGAGACTGACACATCAGAAAAAATCTGTAACCAATCAAATTATAACAATTAATACAACTCATCTTTTTTTGACACATCAGAAAAAATCTGTAACCAATCCACTACAAGAAAACATGGAATTGGTTAATGCAATTAGCGTCTAAATTTAGTGACTGAATTGCGATTGTTTAGCTACCGAATGGCTACTAAAATAAATCAGTCACCTAGTAGACGCTAATTGGAGACTGATGCATATTGTCGTAGTGTAGTTGCCAATTTGCGACTAATTTGGAGACCAGTTTGACAGTCGCTAAAAGATTGCGACTAAAGAGCTACTATTTAGCGATTGCTTTAATAAATTTGGGGCTTAACAAAATTTGGGCCGTAAAAAAACACGAAAACCCACTATTTTTCATTTTCTTCCCCGAACAAACCCTAATCTAACATTTCTTTTCTCATTTCTTCTTCTTCTTCTTCTTCGAGACGAAACAGCGAAACCTCAACACCCTAGATCTAAATTCCTCTCACTCGACGAAACCGTAAACCCTTGATGGCTAGAGTAAAGAAAAGAGGCGGAGGAAGAAGAAACCCCTCTAATCGAACCTCTGGAACCTCACAAACGGCGAATCACAGACCCGCCAATCTTCCTCCCCAATATACCTTCACGCCGGCGAACCATCGAGTTCCAGAGACTGATTCTCAGGGAACTCCTGTCCCAAACCTCCAGCCTCCAGCGAGACCTACACCTTCTTACCGAGACTATCCACCTCCGACAAATCTGTTCCAGCACTCAAGGAGCTTTACCGGAACATCCCCTTCCGGCAAAGATCCAACCAGGCGTCCTTTTCCTCAACCTCTCGCCTCCGCGACGAATCCACCAGAATTCTCGAGTCAACTTCGAGAGTCTCCTCAACCGTCAGTCACGAATCATCATCGACAATCTCCTCAAGTCTCGAATCTACCACGAGAGTCTCCTCTACCTCGACAGTCTCATCGACCACTCTCTTCTCAACCTGGTCAACCTTGAGCAGCTTCTGCATCGCTTCACAGTACTCAAGCGCAAAACTCACATGAGGAAGAAGCTGATTCGGAGGATGACGGTGCAAGGGAATCAAATCTCCCAGCTGATGTACTCACTTCTTTACATGACATGATTGTCCAACCAGGCCGTGAGAAGTATACCACTGTCCTCTCTCCCTCATTAGAGCGTGGAACCACTTGGTAAGAATTTGGATTAAAATTTTGTATTTTGGATTAGAATTTGATTGTGTTTGTTTGTTTGTGATTAGAATTTGGATTAGAATTTTGTATTTTGGATTGTTTGTGATTAGAATTATTAGAATTTTGAATTGATTTTGTTTGTTTGTGATTAGAATTTTTAGAATTTTGGATTGTTTGTGTTTGTTTGTGATTAGAATTTTACTTGGATTGATCGATTTGTTTGTGTTTGATTGGAATTTGACTACTGATTTGTTTGTGTTTGAAGGTTTGGTAAAGACAAGTCATCACTTACCCGAAAGATTACAAAAGTGTTTACAAACAAGTTTGATGGTCCATATTACAGTTGGGGTTGTGTTCCGAATGCAAGAAGAGAAGGTTACTTCTTGGAATTCGCGGTAAACTTCTACTCCTTTCAATTTGATTTCTGTATTTATAGTTTTTTTTCTTGGTTTTTTTTATCACTAACACTAGTCTTCTTTTGTAGAAAACACACACTTGGGATCCCTCTCTAACTGGTGTGGTTCAAGCAAAGTTCTATAGCATTTGTCAAAACCGTATGAAAGACATGGTTTCCAAGGCAGCAGCTCAGCGAGAGGAAGTGAAACCGAGGTGGATTGAGAGAACTCTTTGGAAAGAAATGTGTGACTATTGGAACACAGAAGAAGCCATGGAAAAGAGTGCAACCACTTCAGCAGCTCGAATGTCTGACCGTAATGGTCTTGGCCCTCACAAGCATGTATCAGGGCCAAAGTCTTACTTACAAATAGAACAAGAGATGGTGAGTTACATCATAACCTTTTCATTGTTTAATTACTTGACATCAAATGGTTCCTAACCTTTTCATTGTCTAACATTCCAGGAAGTAGAATTGGGAAGACCGCCAACTATTCCTGAAGTTTTTCTCAGGACTCATACCAAAAAGATGGTACTTTTGTGGATAAGAAAGCGCAAGCAGTTCATGAGGCATATAAGAAAAGAAGGGAAGCTAAGTTGGCTGGTCAGGATAAAGATGAGTCTTCAGATGGTACTTCACGTCGATCAGAGCTATCTCATGAGGAGGATGATGAGCTCTTTCTTCAGGTAATTTGCTTCCTTCTAATAAGCTATTAAGTTTTTCATTGTTAAGTAATTATAATAACTTTTTCTCTCTGTTTTGTGTATGGAGTCTACATACATAAATGATAGAGGAACATACTTTGGAGTTGGAAGCCTAGGAATTTACATCAACGGGAAGCGGAAGTACCCTGGAAGCTCTTCTCCTTTCACAACCCTGCAACAACAGCTTGAAGACGCTAATCGCAAGATAGAGGAACAAGCAGCTCTACAAGCAGAGCGTGACGCAGAGGCTTCACGGGTTGCAGCTGAGGCTTTGCGGGTTGCATCTGAGCAACAAGCAGAGATCTCACGCTTGGTGAGCTTCCTCAAGACTAACCCAAACTATGTCGCCTTCCTTGAGTCTCAAACCAATGACCTAAACCCTGCTGATTTTCAAAGTTAGGTTCCCTCATGTAATTTGCAACACTCTTGGATATTTGGATGTTTTTTGGAACTTTTGCAACTTTTGTAAAAACATGGTACTTATGTATTTGTTTAATTTCATGTTTGTTATGTTTTAGTACATGTTTTCTTAATCAGTTTTGGTATTACAAAATCAAATAATGCATTTTTACCAGATTTTTTTTAAAAAACATGATAATTAAACAGTCGCAAAACAATCACCAAAACGTAAACAAAACAGTACCCAAACAGTCGCAAATGAGTAACCATATCAGTCGCTAAATCGTTGCAATTCAGTCGCAACTTTAGCGACTGTTTGGCGAGAGAAGAGCGACCCCAATTATCAGTCTCCAATTACTAGCTCCATAGCGACTTTTTAGCGACTGATTTTTTTAGCGACGCACTGTTTAGCGACTACGTTTGTCAGTCGCCAATCAGTCGTGACTAAGTAGTTAGCGACTGTATAGTGACTGTTTTTGCAGTCGGTAAATCCATGTTTTCTTGAGTGATCAAATTATAACAATTAATACAACTCATATTTCTTTTGACAAGAACACATTGATTTCTTCTTCTTTCTATCGTCCAATTTTAGTATTGTATTTTTTTTTAGCCAAAAACGATGGTAGTAGCGGCGAAGGTCTTAGCGGATTCGTCGGGAAGATTAACTCAAGTATTCGTAGCTCTCATATCGGCCTCTCGACAAAGCCGCCTCCTGGACTTCCTGGACTTCCTGATCCTAGAAAGGAAGAACCGTCGTAGATTCGGTGTAGGAATGGGGAATTAATCGGTTGTGGTGCTTTTAGGAGGGTTTACATGGGAATGAACCTTGATTCCGACGAGCTTCTTGTAAGTGTCGTTTGCGATTTCTTCTTCTTTTCTAATTGGATTTGTAATTTAGATTTTAATTGTTTTGTAATTTGCAGCTCTCATATGATGTTGTTGTCGAATATTGCAAGTTACAATATTGTAGTATTGCAAGTTAAATTCATAGAAGAAACAACAATAACGAGGGTGAGGAGGAAGGAGAAGAAGAACTGTAGAGGTGTATGCGTCAATGTATATATCTCCTCTTTGATTCTGGGTAAGTGAATCTTTAATCATTTTTCTCCAGATTCAGATCGACTTTAATTGATTAGTGTAAAATTTTGAATTTAAAAATTCATGTGCTTTGTGTTCTCAAAGAGGTAATGCTAACGAAGCAGCTTACCTAAATAATTTTTGCTTCTCCAAAATGTATTTGAAGTGAGGATAGATGATGAACCTTTGAGATTTGAGATTTGTTTTTTTAAATGAGTTGCTTGATTTTCAAACTCTTTGTGTAATCTCGAATTCTCCAATCAAAATTCCATTTAGTTGTTCATTTTTCAGATCTCAAGTGGGAATAAGAGATTATTATGGATCACAAATGAAATCTAAATTAATTTTCTTTATTGTTGACTAGCCAACTTCTGGATTTTGTTTTTGTGGAGTTAGTTTTTTGTTGTTGCATATATGCCAGTGTGAGGTCAATGCATTTTTATGAGATTGAATTCCTTTTTTGCTACTCCTTGGGTCTGGATTTGGTTTGGCAGATGTTGAGTTTCTTTATACGGAACATTAATTTCTACTTGTTGCAGCAATATAATCTTATGAACTTATTTTTCATCCACATGCTTTGATTACAACAAGAAGTGTATTTAGGTGAAAGGATCTACATAACTGTCTTTACATATGGGGGAAGATACAAAGACAACCGTATATCCAACAGCAAACAGCACTTGTTTTCTTGAAAAGCCAACAGAGGCTATGGCTGGAAAAAAGAGAAGGAGAATTATGGAGGTAAGGAAACACAAGAAATAAAAGATGAGGATATGTCTGTACCAAAGAAAATGGAGATAGATACTAAGATAAAAAAGATGATCAAAAAGCTGTGACAAAAGATATAGAGTCAGAGGTTAAGACAAGTGGAGACAATGCTGAGAATGAAAAAGTTGTGACGGAAGATAACGAGTAAGAGGTGAACTTGTGATTGTACACGTCGCCTGGTCCGGATAAGTCGCCTGGTCCGGATGATAAGCCGCCTGGTCCGGATGGGTACATGTCGGAGTTCTATAAGTCCACTTGGGAGATTTTGGGAGCAGAGTTTGTCATCGCGGTTCGGTCTTTTTTTGCTAAAGGATTCCTACCTAAGGGTGTTAACTCAACCATATTGGCTCTGATTCCTAAGAAAGTGTCTGCTCAGGTGATGCAAGATTACCGTCCCATTTCTTGTTGCAATGTGCTTTATATAGTTATCTCCAAAATCATTGCAAATAGGCTGAAAAGGGTGTTGCCAAAGTTTGTGTCTAGTAACCAGTCTGCTTTTGTGAAAGATCGGTTATTGATTGAGAATGTGTTGCTGGCAACGGAGATAGTAAATGACTACCATAAGACCTCGATCTCTGGGTGATGTGCCATTAAGATTGACATTTCTAAGGCTTTTGATTCTGTTCAATGGTCCTTCTTGTCCAAGGTTCTTATGGCTATGCAGTTCCCTCCTATGTTTATTCAGTGGATAATGTTATGTGTCACTACTGCCTCTTTTTCTATTCAAGTAAATGGAGAGCTAGCTGGATTCTTTTGTAGTTCTCGGGGTCTACGTCAGGGTTGTTCCTTGTCTCCATATCTGTTTGTTATTTGTATAGACGTGCTCTCCAAACTGTTGGACAAAGCGGCTGCAGATCACTCGTATGGGTACCATCCCCGATGTCGAAATCTTAGACTCACGCATTTAAGCTTTGCTGATGATCTAATGCTACTCTCTGATGGTAAGCTACGGTCGATAGAGGGGATCACCGCGGTTTTTGAACATTTTGCAAAGATATCAGGCTTAACTATAAGTATGGAAAAATCCACTCTTTATCTGGCGGGTGATGTGGCTCAACGGTTGGATACTGTTCAGTTTCCCTTTGAGGTTGGTTCTCTGCCAATCCGTTATTTGGGTCTTCCGTTGGTCACCAAATGTTTAACTATTGCCGACTGTTTGCCGTTACTGGAACAGATTAGAAAGCGTATTGGATCATGGACGGCTCGCTATCTTTCATTTGTTGGTCGGTTTAATTTGATCTCCTCGGTACTGTGGAGTGTGTGCAATTTTTGGATGGCTGCTTATAGTTTGCTGCGTGAATGTCTTGATGAGATTAACTCTCTCTGTTCTGCGTTTCTGTGGTCGGGGACATAGATGAATACAAGGAAAGCGAAGGTTGCTTGGGTGTTTATTTGTAAACCAAAGGCAGAGGGTGGCTTAGGGGTGAGATCTCTTCAAGAGGCTAATCTTGTTTAAATCTCATCTGGAGGTTAGTCTCTCATGGCGACTCCCTTTAGGTAAAATGGGTCCATATGAATCTGTTGAAACAAGAGTTGTTCTGGTCGGTGAAGAGCTCTACTACGTTGGGTTCTTGGGTATGGACAAAGCTTCTTAAGCATCGGGATTTAGCTAAATCTTTTTGTAAGGTGGACGTGGGTAATGGAGAACAAACCTCTTTCTGGTTTGATAACTGGTCGGGGTTAGGCGTACTTGATGAGGTAGTGGGAGGTAATGGTGTTCTTGATCTAGGGATTGCTAAGCAAAGTACGGTAGCCGAAGCATGGACTCATCGTCGTCGGCAACGACGTCACCGAGTATATGTGTTTAATAAGATTGAAGAGGCATTGCATCTGCACTGGTAGAACTGCCAACCGCAGGCAAATCGATTGTTATGGAGAGGTAAGAATGATGTTTTCCGTCCCAGGTTTTCCACTCGGGACACATGGAATCACATTCGCACAACCTCAAGTACGGTGTCATGGCATAGAGGGGTTTGGTTTGGTCATGCTACGCCAAAGTTTGCGTTTTGTGTGTGGTTGGCAGCTCTTGATAGGATCTCGACGGGAGTTCGTATGGTGGCGTGGAATGGGAGTGCTGTGGGGGTGTGTGGTTTTTGTCAGCTTACCATGGAAACGAGGGATCATCTGTTCTTCTCCTGTCCTTTTGTATCCTTGGTGTGGTCGGATCTGGCTAAGGGTCTGCTCAAAACACGGTTTTCAACGGACTGGTCTACAATATTTGCTTATATCTCCAATCCGCAACTTCCATTGGGTGAGGGTTTCCTTATCCGCTACGTCTTTCAAGCAGTTATCTACGCCATTTGGAGGGAGAGGAATGGTCGAAGGCATGGGGAGAAGTCGCAGAGTGCCCCTACTCTTATTGCATGGATTGACCGTCAAGTTCGGGATCAGCTACTCTCTATAGGCCTAATGGGGGATAAGCGATATGAGGAGACTTTCCAGATGTGGCTTCAAACTCGACTCTAGGCTATGATTTGTGTTCTCTCTTAATCAATTGTTATCCTCTAAAAGTGTTGCACTAGTTGTAAAACAATATATTTTCTTTTGAATATAATTTAACATTAAATTCAAAAAAAGACTTGTGATTGTAGGCAAGACTTATCGTTTGGAAGAAGAGATGTTATAGTTTTACAAATACTAAAAATGCAGACTAAAAGACCACATTGTTAAGAACACTTTTATCTTTGTTCAAAAAGCTTCACCATGGAGCAAGAATAATAAAGATGTTTCTTTGATGAAGAGATTGAAACTAGGAACCCATAGGTCAAACTATTTTCTTCATTTTTATTTACTCGTAGTTTTGATGTTACATCATGAACATTTTTATTTACTCGTAAATTTGATTAAGTATAACTTTGATGTGATTACGAATATGCGATAGAGGTGGATATTGAAATATTTTTTTGGTTTGATTTGAGGCGGATTTTGTTTGAGGAAATTTCATTATGAAATTTCAGTATGGTTTTAGCTTTTTGGGAACTAGAGTTTTTTAATATATAAATATTATCTTTTTCGATTAATGTTGACAAATTAGTTTTTTGAAGGTAAAAAATATTGAGAAATGATAATCAATCAACAGAGGCATTGACTTCTTTTTTTGTTATTATTATAAACAACATACAAAAATAATCTTAAAAATAATTAAAATAAAAACAAAATAAAAAACAATCCTGCGGCGTAGCGCTGGTACTATCCTAGTCCGTATAAAATACATTAAAAAATGTATCATGATGAGGTATAGTATATCAAATGATCATATTGATGGTCATCTATCTCTCGTGTTGTAAATGCATATGTTTCTGATGGTTGTTTATTTCCTCAAAAATCTAACATTTTAAAATATGAGCTAAGCAAATAAACTCTCTTTGCTTATATTCTAGACATGAGTTTACAAGCCTACATGAGTGGTTTGAAGAAATGCACAAAATTATATGGACTAACCTAGGGGTGAGCAGAATTACAGAACCGAATTGTTTTTTACGAAGTCAAACCAAAATTGACAAAAACCGAAATGCACAATGTTATATACGAACGTGAAAATGGTAAATTTCAACCCGTACTATTTCAAAAGTGTAAATTCCTACCCAAACAACAGAACCGTGTGTTTTTCAACCTAAACTCTCACTTAATTCAAATTTACTACCTAGACTTCTAATCGTTACCCATATTCCTTTGTTGATTCAAACAGCGTTAGTCAACCGTTAAATGTTTTGATCAAACCAAAATTCATAACCAAACCAAAATTCATAACCGTTACTGCACTAGACGATTCTTTTTAACCAAACCAAAATTCATAAAAATGTTAATCTTTCCACTAAATTTTAATCCTATTCTGCCCTGAATGAATTTTCTTCCTAAAATTCGAAAAACCTAAAACCCTAATAACCGAACCAATTCCGAACCAATTCCGAACCGAATGTCTCCCTAACCGGAAGAAAATGGGTGACGTTTGGCATAAAATATAATGTAAAGAGGAATTTAGAAAACTTGACTAAAAAGGAGGACTTGCTTTTGTAAATTCTAAATACTTGTCTGCACTCTTTCGTTTCTGCAGATTGCAGAATTTGGGGGTAATTGCTCCGATGCTTTCTTCTTCATAACAACTCTTTATCACAGACCTGAAGAAGCTTTCTCCCTCGCCGTTTCTCTTCGTAGTGAATCCAAAAACCAACGGTTATGCGCCAGTTCTGGTTAATTTATTCTGGGATCGAACCGTCGGCTAGAGATCTTGAAACAGATCATTGAACAACACACGAAAACCCGATTGAGCTAAATGGAATCCGAATCTGTCGCAGCGTCGTCTCCAAGTTCTGATGCAACTACGTCTCATTTTGTACGCCTTTTATTGGATGATTCTGGTTTTTGAATAATGAGATAAGAATTTGAGGGTTTAGTTCAATTTCCCCGATGCTGAAGTTGTTGTTTCCTTATTTGAATCATACTACCAAATACAAATGTTGCTTTGCTTCTCTTTGGTTAGTGGCTAATTTGGGTGTGATCGTACAGTCATGTTGCTTTTTTTGTTTTTTTTTGTTGTGATTGTGCAGCCTAGTGTATCTGTACTATTAGATGCTCTTGAGCAGTCTGCAACTACACCCAGGATTGCAAATGGTCTTTCACAGAGGCTGTTACGTTCGTTACAGCTTTCAAATGAAAACAGACTTTCTTTTAAGGCATTGAATGGAGCTTGTCGTGTGCTCAGATTGGCTTGTAATCAAGCTAGGGAAAGTAGGAAGCCGGTCTCTTTAGTAGAAAGTAGTGACAGTGGAGTTGTAGTTGATTCACCTGTTAAGAAGTCTGATTCAACAAGTCATACGGAGGATTGTTGGTTTGAGTGCGTGGAATCATGTGTGGGGATTTTCACAGAGTTTTTCTCGTCGGCAGATGATGCAAAAGTTTATGTTTTGCGTAGCTCTGTTTGTGTTGATTGTCTTTTTGAGCTATTTTGGGAAAAAGCCGTAAGAAACAATGTGATGAAACTTATTATTGATCTCATGAAGGTATCTCTTTTTCGAATAAGTACTTATAAGTAGTCTTTACTATACTTCTGTTGATCTTTTAGCTTGTTGAGGAGAATGAAATGGATTTTTTTTTATCCACATTTTCAGATCAGGCCTTCGTGTGACGAAGACAAAAGCGCAAAATCACAAGTGTGTTCCAAATATCTAGAAACTTTCACTCAAGTGAAGGAAAGAGAAAATGATTTTGTTGACTTATCTGTTGATCTATTGGCGGGTATGAGGGATTTGATCAAGACTAATTCGAGGGTAGGACTCTATGTTTGTTATATAATGCTTGTAATGTCTGTTTGGCGTCAGCTACTCCTACTGTAGATCCTTCTCTTTATTTTGTGCTTCCTCTAAATTTTCTCCTCTATTGTTTTGCCAATCCAGTATTACCAAGCCCTGTTCCGTGAGGGGGAGTGTTTCTTACACATTGTCTCTCTATTAAATGGTAATCTTGATGAAGCAAATGGAGAGAAGTTGGTTTTAAATGTCCTTCAAACTCTAACTTCCCTGCTTGCGAATAATGATACGTCAAAGGTGATTCTTCTTTTCCTTTGCTCTTCGCTACAGTAATGATCACTTAATATTGGCTTGTTCACTTATCACCTCTGGATGAGAAAAAAACATGGGATTCGTGGAAGAAGTAACTTTTTGTAGCATATTTAGCGACATAAAATTTGTTTCTTTAAAGTTTCTGCTCACTGTGTTACCAAAATAAGAATATCGCTTCTCTCCCCATGATTCATATAGATAAGGCTGATGACATGTCAATATTATTGTGAAAGAAATCTTGGAAGTGTCATCTCAGATAGTAAATTAGCAGAACGAAAGACACATGAACTTTTATTGTTTTGGAAGACTTTCTGAGCTAAGTTTGAATCTAAAGGTCTCTTGCACTGGTATAATTAGTTTTTGCAACTGCTTCCTTGTGCCCTTCAGTTTGCATTTAAAGCCCTTGCGGGCAAGGGTTATCAGACACTGCAAAGCTTATTGTTGGATTTCTTTCAATGGAAACCTACCCAAAGGCTCTTAGACGCATTACTTGATATGCTTGTTGATGGAAAATTTGACGATAAAGGCAGTGCTCTTATAAAGGTGATGTAGTTTCCTTTATTTATCAGTTAATGATTTATCCTTTAATTTTCTTGTAATAACTAGTTCACTGGGGCTAACTCTATTTTCCTGTGTTCATGTTTAATTTGTTCTTCCTATCCAGAATGAAGATGTTATCATACTTTACTTAAATGTACTTCAGAAGGTTGGTTCAATTCTCGTTACTTAGATTTGCCTTTTCCATATTTTGGTTTTGGGATATATCCTTACTGTGGAGGTGTATGATATGGCAGAGCAGCGAGTCTTTGCAGTGTTATGGGCTAAATTTGTTTCAGCAACTCCTTAGGGATTCCATATCGAATCGTGCTTCATGTGTTCGGGCGGGAATGCTTCACCTGCTTCTTGATTGGTTTTCTCTGGAAAATGATGATAGTGTAATCTTGAAAATAACACAGCTAACTCAGACAATTGGTGGCCACAGTATTTCTGGGAAGGATATACGTAAGATATTTGCACTTCTTCGGAGTGAAAGAGTGGGGAATCAACAGAGATACCGCTCACTTTTATTGGCTTGTTTGTTGTCAATGCTGAATGAGAAAGGACCAACAGGCTTTTTTGACATGAACGGGGTTGATTCTGTAAGTCTTTGTCCCACTTGAGAAAGTTTTCATACTTAAAATATATGTGCTATCGTACTGCTACAACTAGTTGAGATAAAGTATAAGCTCATCAGTTATTTAAAGCTGCTTTTGCATACTGATTAATTTACACTGCCGTAACTGTATCAAACATGCCTCAAATTTAAATGGTAAATGTTTAGACATAGTGGCGGCTTTGTAGAGGTGGAAAGTATTTGCATTTTTGATTCCAAGAAATGGTGGTACTCTATTGGAGATATTGATGCTAATGTGTTACACTTTTCTTGGTGAGTAGAGAAATTCTGACAATTTTTTTATACTTAATTCTTACCTTTTTTGTAAATTATTTTTACATTCGCAGGGGATTGTAATCAGAACACCCGTTCAGTGGCCTGCAAATAAGGGGTTTTCCTTTTGCTGTTGGCTTAGGGTAGAAAGCTTTCCTGGAGATGGCAAAATGGGTATCTTCAGTTTTATGTCAAAAAATGGAAAGGGTTGCTTTGCTGCTATTGGGAAGGATGGGCTATCGTATGTTGTAAGACACTTTTTTGAGGGTTTATTTTTTTTTTTTTTTTTCATTCTTTAAATTTACTTACACCTCTCCTAACACAATTTTCTCTGTTTTTTTTTTTTTTCAGTCTCTGAATCTGAAACGGCTATGTGTAAATGTGCATACCAACTTGGTCTGTAAAAAATGGCATTTTATTTGTGTATCTCATAGTATTGGAAGAGCATTTTGGGGTGGAAGCCTCTTGAGGTGTTATGTTGATGGGGATCTTGTGTCATCTGAAAGATGCAGGTGATTCCACATAGGTTTTTTCTAGTACTTTTTAAGGGCTTGTTGTAATATCCATAAAATTATTGACAAGTCAGATTGTGTAATGCTTGGTTGCTTTATTTTTTCTATTTACAATAGTTGATTCCGTTATCTTATGTTTCAGCTATCCCAAAGTTACTGATGTACTTACCAGCTGCTTAATTGGTACAAGAATCACCTTGCCACAAATCCAAGATAACGATGGCCTGGAATCGATCCGAGATGTTTTCCCGTTTTTTGGCCAAATTGGACCTGTTTACTTGTTTAATGATTCCTTGTCTTCCGAGCAAGTTCAGGCCATTTATTCGCTAGGACCAAGCTATATGTATGCATTCTTGGAGAATGAGATGACTGGTCCCTTTTCTGATAATCCATTTCCGAGTGGTATTCTTGATGGAAAAGATGGGCTTGCATCTAAGGTTTCCTTTGGACTGAATGCACAGGTCATCCACCCTTTTAAGCAATTATTTGCTATCATTTATGCCAATCTTTAATAACAACTTTCTTTTAACCAAACAAAATTTCCTCCTTTTAGGCGAGCGATGGTAGGAGATTGTTTAATGTGTCTCGGGTGTCAGATCATTTACAAGAAAGGCTCGCATTTGAGGCCGATATTATGGTTGGTACTCAGCTATGCTCGCGGCGCTTGCTCCAGCAGATTATTTACTGTGTCGGAGGGATATCTGTTTTCTTTCCTTTGATTACACAATCTGATAGATGTGAAAGTGAAGCATTTAAAGAGGAAAATTCAGCTATGCCGACAAAAGAGCGTATGATAGCTGAAGTTATTGAACTTATTGCGTCTGTCTTGGATGAAAATCCAGCAAATCAGCAACAGATGCATCTTCTCTCTGGATTCCCCATACTAGGATTTTTGTTACAGTCTATTCAACCGAAGCAGCTCAATCTAGAGACGCTTTCATCCTTGACACACCTATTCAACGTTATTTCAAGTTCTGGTATGTGCTATGATTGCCTCGTACTAATGCTTCAATTCATGTACTATATATTGCAGTCGTTTTTTTACATGAAGTGGAAACGTTTTTCTAATTTTGGTTTGTTTTAGATTTTTTTTTTTCCTCCAATGGTTGGAATCATATACTGTTTTCTGTAGCTAGTATATTTAGTCGGATTCTTGCCTTGTTTCGTCTGTTAATTCAGTATTTAAAGTTGTTTGTAGATCACGGGGCTGGTTCTTTAAGTTTCTTTTTATTTTATTTTTGTCTATCCAGGGTTTGCTGAGCAGCTTGTGGAGGATGCGATATCTAGCATTTTCCTGAATCCTCACATTTGGCTCCATGCGGCCTATAATGTGCAGCGTGAACTTTACATGTTTCTCATCCAACAGCTAGATAATGATCCACGACTTCTGGGAAGCCTTTGTCGACTCCCAAGAGTTATTGACATAGTATGGAACTTTTACTGGGAATCTGAAAAATACCTTAAAGGAAGCAAAACTCTTATGCATCCAGCTCGGACTATTACAGAAAGACCAAGTAAAGATGAAATTCATAAAATTCGTCTCCTTTTGCTGAGACTAGGTGAAATGAGTCTGAGGCATGTCATCCACTGTAAAAATACAGTTTCTTTCGCCTCTATATTTTTACCCTTTATGTAGCTAGCTTCAAATACATAATAGGATATTTTTTGAAACTTGTACTTAAGTCCATGCATTCAGTTTTATTCAAAAATGTCCTCTGTTTTCCAGGCAGAATATCTCATCAGGGGACGTGAAAGCTTTGACAGCATTTTTTGAGACATGCCAAGATGTAGCATGTATCGAAGATGTTCTGCATATGATTATCCGTGCCATTTCACAAACATCAATCCTTGTTTCTTTTCTTGAACAAGTCAATCTTATCGGTGGATGTCACATTTTTGTCAATCTTCTTCAGAGGTAACTTTTTGTTATGTTACCCAGCTTTTTCCCTCTATATTATGAGACAAACACAATTTCAGTCACATACTTTAACATTTTGTGTTTGACAGGGATTACGAGCCTATAAGGTTACTCGGCTTGCAGTTCCTTGGAAGGCTTCTTTATGATATTCCTTCCGAGAAAAAAGGACCTAAGTTTTTCAATCTTGCTGTTGGAAGAACTAAGTCTCTATCACAAGGCCATAAGAAAATTGGTTCTAGAACGCAACCAATTTTTTTGGCCATGTCTGATAGGTTGTTTCAATATCCTCAGACAGATAACTTGCGTGCGACCTTGTTTGATGTGCTTCTTGGGGGGGCCAGCCCAAAGCAGGTATCAGCTAAAGAATGCAAATAATTTGTTCTCAACTTTCCAGAAAATTTAGTTGGAAGATCATTTTTAGTTTCTTTTTCTTCTTGTAGGTTTTGCAGAAACACAACCAGGTTGATAAGCTGAAAGGCAAACCAAGCAGCTCTCACTTTTTTCTTCCACAAGTTTTTGTTTTTATTTTCGAATTCCTGTCCGGCTGCAAGGATGGATTAGCAAGAATGAAAATAATCAGTGACATACTCGATCTTCTAGATTCAAATCCTATGAATGTTGAAGCTTTGATGGTATAGACACATATGGCTGTAATTTTTAGTTATGCAAGTGATAAAATGGCAATTTAAAATACAAAATCTTATGTGTAGGAATTTGGATGGAGTGCATGGTTATTAGCGTCTGTGAAACTTGATGTGATAAAAGACTACAGATCTGAGTTGATTAATCATGATGACTTGGCATTAAATGAGCAACATTTTGTCAGAGGTCTCTTTTGTGTTGTTCTCTGCCACTATATTTTATCTGTGAAGGGAGGTTGGCAGCAGCTAGAGGAAACTGTGAATTTCATACTCTTGCAGAGTGAGCATGTAAGTTAATCAAACCCTTTTTTTCCTTAAATCTTAGAACAAATTTGTTGTTATTCTGTGCTTATTCTATTTCATCACAGAATGATGCCCCATACCGGTCTTTTCTCCGCGATCTCTATGAGGACTTGATTCAGCGTTTGGTGGAACTCTCATCTGAAGATAATATCTTCCTTTCGCACCCATGTCGCGACAATGTACTGTATCTCTTGCGGCTCGTTGATGAGATGCTTGTCCGTGAATTTGGCAGTAGGCTCCTGGTATGACCTACCTATTCTTGGTTTTTCATTTTTGTCATGCAGTTGATTGTTGAACTAAATTGTACTAAATCCATGTTGACACGCTGCAAAATCTTGTAAAACTCGCTTCTTGTCCTACATGTTGCTTGAGATTTATGGAGTTTTTGGTTGCGTTTTTTACGTTTCCAAGGATTGTTAACTAGCTTGATATTTAGATCTTTTGGTGTCTTTTCCATTCATTCATTATATGTACTTGCTATGAACAAGTTAGTCAGGGTGGTGAAGCTATTAGTTAAATTATTTAGTGAGACATCTTGGATTAACAAAAGTTACTTGACGCTCTCTAAACTCAAATAACTTCATTGTATTTAAGGTCAATGCTAATAAGTGGTTTGATCCAGTTTCCTGTTGTTAAGAAAATCATATATGTGCTTTCCTTTACATAATGTTAAATGTTTTCTTCCAGTTTCCAGCAGTTAGCACTGAATTTTCAGAGGATTTATTACAACTTGGAAATCGTGAAGACCACAGTTTGGGGCTAGACGAAAATTTTCAACGATTTTTGACGGAAGAAACCTCTAGGTATGTTCTTTATGGATTTCATTTAACTGCATCATTAGTTTCGTGCCATTTACACTTTTGTTACAAAGTTCTCATAAGAAAGTATTGTATAAGGAGTTGATTAGCTGTATTTAAGTATAAATTGTTAGAAGACATGTAATCATCTCCAGTGTGGATAGCATAGTATACATTATGAGTACATTGTATGGGTAGCATAACTTTCAGTCCATGATATTTTTGTAGAGAAACATAACTGGCCTTCCAATAAAAAATATGACACGTGAGTTTGGGTAAATGTGGCTAGTGTTTTCTATGTGATATAAAGCATATTACTTGGTTTCTTTCTTCGATTCTCTTAGTATATTTCACTTGTTCTAAAATATATATGAGAAGCTGCTTTAACAGATAATACACCATCTATATTACTTTTCTTTTACGATATAGTACAACATTCCAGTATATTGATTAGAAAAAGAAAAAGCTTTTCAGTGACTGATTAGTAATATTTGCTGTTTCATTGTCTTGCTTGCTAGTTTTGGTTATGATGTAATTTATCATTCATTTTCCAGAAACACAGAAAGTCAGCAGTCTTGCACCACAGTAACTGAACTTATGACCAATAAAAGATGGTGGAATTTGTATGACAATTTGTGGAGAATAATATGTGATATTAATGGAAGGGGTCCGGTAAAGATATCTCCCAAATCTTCGGCTACTGGTCCCTCTATTGGCCAAAGAGCAAGAGGTTTAGTAGAATCATTGAATGTTCCAGCTGCTGAAATGGCCGCAGTTGTTGTGTCAGGAGGGATTGGCAGTGCATTGTTGAGTGGAAAAATGAACAAAACCGTTGATAAAGCCATGCTCCTAAGGGGGGAGAAATGCCCGCGAATCGTGTTTAGGCTCGTCACCCTTTATCTGTGCATGTCTTCGCTGGAAAAAGCCACTAGATGTGTACAGCAGGTGACCTCACTCTTGCCTGCCTTTTTAGCTGCTGATGATGAACAAAGCAAGAGCAGATTGCATCTCTTTATTGGGTGTTTGCTGTATGTGAGACACCAGTATGGAAAGTTAGATGACGGGGCTCGTTTTCATGTCATATCACACCTGATACGTGAAACTGTTAGTTGCGGAAAGTCCATCCTTGCCACCAGTGGTATGATTAAGGATGACAGCTCTGATTCTGGGGGAATCTTCAAAGAAATGGGCTCGATCCAGAATCTTATACACAAAGACCGTGTGCTTGCGGCAATCACTGATGAAACAACATACATGAAAACATTGATATCTGATCGTACTCGTCAAGTGCAAACCCTTTCTGAAAGAAATAATGAAACATCGTCTTTAGAAAGCAACAGCAGGAAAGCTTTTGATGATGAGCTGGAAAACTTATTAAAAACTGTTCTTACATGGGATGAAAATAGACGAGTTGCAGTGCAATTAAGCCATGAAGAGCAACAGCAAAATGTTACTGAGAAATGGATTCACATGCTGCGATCTTTGATGGATGAGAGAGGTCCTTGGTCTGCAACACCTTTTCCTAATAGCATTTTAAACCACTGGAAACTCGACAGAACAGAAGATTCTTGGAGGCGTAGACCAAAACTGAGACGAAATTATCATTTTGACGAAAGGCTGTGTCATCCACCTTCTACTTCCACCGCCACTGAAAATGAGACTTTAAACGTTATTAATGAAAGCAAGTCTGGTGTAATACATATACCTGAACAGATGAAGCGATTTTTACTAAAAGGCATTCGCAGGATAACTGATGATGGTGGCTCAGAATCCTGTGAGAACGACAGCAGTCAAAGTGAGCAGAGTTTCATGGATACTTCTGCAGATATCCAGTTCTCGGAGCTTGTGAGAACCAGCAGTGGCCTCAAGGATGTCGTACAAGATAAAGTGGATGCATCCTCTCTAGAAGTTGATACCAGCGAGGTACATATTTCACAGATTTTGAAGAAGTAGACAATAAAGTGGTTATGTATAACATGCTTTCGCTTTTATTTCTCAGGTTTTGACATCAGTTCCTTGTGTTCTTATAACTCCGAAGAGGAAACTGGCTGGTTGGTTGGCAGTTATGAAAAATGTTTTGCATTTCTCTGGGGAGTTTTTGGTGGAAGGAACTGGTGGATCAGCTGTCTTCAAGAACTTTAGCACTACAAAGGGTAGTGATGTAACAAAGGCTGACAATAAACAGAACCTTGTCAAATGGTCTTCACCTTATGATAGTGAGACATTCCTAGATTTGGAATCAGGAAACAACAATAAGAAACCATTAAAAAAAGTTAAGCGCCACAGAAGATGGAAAATAGGGAAGGTAAAAAACACTAAACTAATTTGGAAATTCATGCATCTTTTCAGCATATTAGATAACGTTTGATGGTCATGCTGCTGATAGGTGAAAGGTGTTCATTCGACGCGGTATTTGCTTCAATACACAGCTCTGGAGATTTTCTTCCAGGAATCTGTACCCCCAGTCTTTCTAAATTTTGCGTCGCAAAAGAATGCAAAGGAGGTCGGGATGTTAATTGTTTCTACCAGGAACGACTTCCTGTTCCCGAAGAATGTTGCTAGGGATAGGACTGCAATTATTTCGTTTGTCGACAGACGTGTAGCTATGGAGATGGCAGAAACAGCCAGAGACAGATGGAGAAGGAGAGAGATTACAAACTTTGAATACTTGATGATTCTCAATACCCTTGCAGGCAGATCTTATAATGATTTGACTCAGTATCCTGTTTTCCCTTGGGTAGTGGCTGACTACTCATCAGAGACTCTTGATTTTAGCAAAGCGTCTACCTTTCGTGATCTTTCTAAACCGGTTGGAGCTTTAGATACAAGAAGGTTTGAGGTTAGTATAAAGCAACGACATGAATTTAGTTTCTGAGATTAGTGGCATGAAATGTATTACAATATGACTTTTTTTTTTGACAGATTTTTGAGGACAGATATCACAGCTTCTCTGACCCTGATATACCCAGGTACACTGCAGGCATTTTTTCTGTATTGAAGAGATACTTTCCCCCCTCGGCACCTTAGTAATTTTTGTTTATGAACTTAATGCAGTTTCTATTACGGATCCCATTATTCAAGTATGGGAAGTGTGTTGTATTACCTTTTGAGGTTAGAGCCGTTTACATCCCTTCATCGTAGTCTACAGGTATTTGTTTCCCACTTTGACCAATAGCAGATTTCTGGAGTATTATAGGCAATTCTGTTTTGAAATAAATTATGAAAAATGGTGAATACAAATGTATCCACTAAATAGTTCCGTCCGTGGCCAGGGTGGTAAATTTGATCACGCAGATCGTCTTTTCCAAAGTGTTGAGGGGTCCTTTCGGAATTGCTTGTCCAATACAAGCGATGTAAAAGAATTGATCCCTGAGTTCTTCTACATGCCTGAATTTCTGGTGAATTCTAACTCTTACCATCTTGGAGTGAAACAAGATGGTGAACCTCTTGGAGATGTTTGTCTACCTCCATGGGCTAAGGTATGCTTCTCACACATAGGATTTACACGGTAGTTTGTAGTTGAGCGCTGAATTAGTTTGATGTTTGGTGCGAAAACTGAATATGGCACTACATATGAATCGAGTAATTTATTAATGTTTGCTACCCAATCTTGAAATATGGTAAACATGTTCAATGAGACGTTTTTGGTCCTTTAAAAAGGATAACACCTATAGGATAATTATTATTTGGAGACAATAGCAATGTTCAGTAACAAGCTAAAATTAGAACTTTATTTTGGTGGTGTTTGGGCGGCGTTAAGGAATCGTAGTGACGGGGTTGGATTCCAGAAATCCTGAATGTACCTCCAATCAATTGTTGCATTCTTCTGTTGTTTTATCTCCATGAGAACTTAGGTACGGATTAAATATGCAGGGTTCTCCAGAGATGTTCATTGCTCGTAATAGAGAAGCCCTAGAGAGCGAGTATGTTAGTTCTCATCTCCATGATTGGATTGACTTGATATTTGGACACAAACAGCGTGGCAAACCAGCTGTGGAGGTACTCCTGATTAATTTTCGAAAACTACCTTATTTCTTGCCAGCTGTGATAGTTCATATTTCACAAGCATTTTTTTTCTTTTTTTGTTTACATGGTATTGAAGCTTCCCGAATTGTTCTTACTAAATAAAAACTTGAATTGCAGGCAGCAAATATCTTTTACTACCTTACATATGAAGGTGCTGTCGACCCCGAAAATATGGAAGATGAATTGCAAATATCAGCAATAGAAGATCAGATAGCTAATTTTGGTCAAACTCCCATCCAAATTTTCCGGAAGAAACATCCAAGAAGAGGGCCACCTATTCCAATTGCACATCCGTTGTCCTTTGCGCCTGCTTCCATTAATTTGACTTCTATTCTTCCCGCTACAACTCATCCCCCATCAGCAGTTCTATATGTTGGTGTAGTGGATTCAAATATAGTTCTCGTTAACCAAGGTCTAACTTTGTCAGTCAAGATTTGGTTGACAACTCAACTACATTCTGGCGGAAATTTTACTTTTTCTAGCGCTCAGGTATGTTCAGTATCATCCTTTTGGACTCTTTCAGTTCGATATTCTTTAATTCACTTCAGTTGAGGCCTCGGTATTGCAGGATCCATTCTTTGGAGTTGGTTCTGATGTTCTCTCTCCCCGTAACATTGGAAGTCCCCTAGCAGACAATGTTGAACTCGGATCACAGTGCTTTGCCGCAATGCATGCACCACTGGAAAATTTTCTGGTTTCATGTGGAAACTGGGAGAACAGTTTTCACGTCATATCCTTGTCTGATGGACGGGTAGTCCAGAGCATCCGACATCATAAAGATGTCGTAAGTTGTGTTGCAGGTATGCTCTTTGTTCTCTGCTTCTTTTGCCTGGTTGAAGATACTGCTGCTTTCTTAGAAATGAATAAATGATCACATAGATGAGCTTCTAGCCAATATTAGATTTCTAGAATAGGATGTTGTTAATAATGCTCGAGAAATGTTCCAATATGAAATTATGTGAAGAATAATAAGAGTTGGATTCAGCCAGTTCCACAACCTAGGTGCTTTAACTTGTTTATTAAAATAGGGTTCTCGTTAACCAGGTCTACATATATCATGTTTTGTAATTCCCCAAGCCACTGATGCGTTACTGAATATATCGTGATGCTGCAGTGACTGCTGATTCGAGTATCCTTGCAACTGGTAGCTATGACACGACTGTGATGGTGTGGGACGTTATCCGCATGAGAACACCTGAAAAGAGGGTCAGAAATACGCAGGCAGACGTAATGCGGAAAGATATTGTCCTCGCCGATGCTCCTTCTCATATTCTTTGTGGTCATGATGATATCATAACCTGCCTATACGTCAGCACTGATCTTGATATAGTCATTAGTGGGTCAAAAGATGGAACATGTGTATTCCACACATTGCGGGAAGGAAGATACATAAGATCTTTAAAACATCCTTCAGGCAGTGCAGTGTCGAAGATTGCTGCATCGCACCATGGACGAATTGTTTTGTACGGTGATGATGATCTTAGTCTGCACCTCTACTCCATTAACGGAAAACATCTGGCTAGCTCGGAGTCAAATGGACGAATCAACTGTCTTGAACTTAGTAAATGTGGAGAGTTCTTGGTCAGTGCCGGTGACCAAGGACAAATAGTTGTCCGGTCTATGAACACACTTGAAGTAGTAAGAAGGTATAATGGAGCGGGAAAAATAATCACTTCTCTAACTGTAACTCAGGAAGAGTGTTTCTTAGCAGGGACAAAAGATGGAGCCCTTCTTGTTTATTCTATCGAGAATCCTCAACATCGGAAACCGAGCCCAATCTGGAGCACAAAATCCTGATTCTATCTTGTGTATGTAAATTTATGTCCGATTAATCCATTGGTTAAGTAATGGGGTTCTCGATTTTGGGCTAATCTTGTGTTCTGCAGAGAGGACATGACAATTTTCACTGCCTTGTAAATGTGCAATATATCTCATCTTAAGCAGTTAAGATGCATAGACAATAGAGAGATGTTAATTGATGTAACAATACTATACTAGACAATAGAGATGTGGTTGAAGAGGTCATACGATTAGTATACAATACTCCAGGTTTAAATCGAGAATTTCCCATTGTCAATGAATGACTCAATGTAGCTATGATGAATCTCCGTGGTATAGATTAATGCAAATGAGGCTCTGACCGAAACATATACCAATCCAATATTCCATCACTACCCCTTGCGAGTCTAATCGAACCTATTTTACTTTCTTTATTTGACAAAAAAACATCAAAGCAATTTGGAAAATTTGCAAGAATGACTAAGAAAAAAAACAAAATTAAATAACTAATTACTCTAACTACAGATCTAATATATCCTCTGTATAATATATACTATATTAACCCTATTATATCCATCTCTACCACCATTATATCCACCTTATCACCACCAACCACCCTCCCTCTACTTCCTAAAACCACTTCCTACCACCATCACACCACCTCCAGCTGTCTGACCACTGCCGGACAATTACCGGAACACCGCTGGAGTATTGCCGGACCACCGCTGGAATACCACCGGACCACCGCCGGAATACCGCCGGACCACCGCCGGAGTACCACCAAAGTATACCGTAACACCGCCAGACCACCGCCGGACTGTCGACGGACCACCGCCTGGCCACCGTCCACCACCACCGCCGTCTACCCCTATCCACCACTACCCTTAATCCATAAAACCCAAAATAGTAATTTACCCTACGCTTACTCCTAGTTTGTTTTTTTAATAGATGGCTAAATTATTTGTTAGTTTTTCTTTTTTTGGCTACTCAGCAAATTTGCCCAACCAATTTTACTAGGTACCTAGACTGCACAACTCTACGAGGCTAATAGTCAAAGAAAAATACTTACGTTTATTTTTTGTGGTGTACCTTTTTTTTTCGTTCACCTCCACCTTTTCAACCAAAATCTTCTATACATTATTTTATTAAAAAAAACAAAATTATTTGTGGAAAAAAAAATCAAAATTATATTAAAAACAAAAAAAAAATAAGTAAACAAATTCTGTATATTTTTAATTAAGGGAGATTAAAAATTGGCTTGATTTAGATTTTACAATTAAAACGAAATTATATGCCGGTTGAGTTTACAAATAAGTGGTTAAGGTTTAGATTTTACAATTAAACCGAAATTGTATGTCGGTTTGGGTTTACAAATGAGATAGTTAGGGTTTACATTTTACAATTAGAACGAAATTATATGTCGGTTTAGGTTTACAAATGAGATGGTTAGAGTTTAAATTTTACAATTCAAATAAAATTATATGTCGGTTTAGATTGACAAGTGAGATGGTTATAGTTTAGATTTTACAATTAGAATAAAATTATATATCGGTAGGGGTTTATAAAGAGCGGTTTGAGTTTTTAATTTTATAATAATATATACTGATTTTTTTAAACATGTCATATTCTCATTAGTTAACATAAGGAGGGGTTCATCTTAGGGTGAACCAAGAATTGTTCATAATCAAATAAATTGATCGGACGTTTTTCTGGTTGACTCTCATATTGAAGAGATATTGTGGATTGTCATGCTAGTAGCCAAACTCTATTGTTTAATCTAACCTCCTCACTAAACATAACGAACAAGTTATCCTAAAAAACCGTATCTACGCATTTTGCACCGGAACCTTCTTTTTTGTATGATCCAAAAAAACAAAAATAAACACAATAAGTCGCCCAAAATCGTTCACCGATAGAGTCTACTCTATCTGGATCAAAAAATATTTTACCTGATAGCGGAAGATTGAAGAAACGGTTTAAGAGTAATTAAATATCGGTTAACTCTCGGTTTGATATGGTTAACAGAAAATCGAAAGTTTTTAAATTAAAAATTAAATAATTAATTAGATAATCGGAGTAAAATTGGAATTTTTATTTTGTTGAAAAATCGTGGGTATGAAAATAGCAACACTATGTATCTTGGATTTTAAATAACACGTTTTATTAGTTGATCTATTTTTATTCCAATCCAAAATAATTGGGTATTAAACGTACAAATAAAATAACTTTGGATTTTTTTTTGGCATTTTTCCCTTTGTTTTAGGTAGGACAGTTTTAGTTTTCACTTAACATAATAAAACCGAATAATTTATTAGATACTACAATAGTTAATACAAAGATAGTAAACAAAACACAAATATATATTATATATGTATTATTTTTGTTAAAGAAAAACGAGTTTCGTACCTATAAGTACTGTATTACTTAACATAAAAACCAGAATATTCCGCAGTTGTCTCGAGGCTGGACGTATTCCTCATGCGCAAATTCGTTTTCGTTGCAGATTTTCTTACAAGCATTCTCACATAGAGGAAGAGTTGCCTTTTTAGAAACATTCATACATTGGTTTGGGACACAATGCTTAACACACACATCCTTCGTATTTGCATGTGTTGAAACCATCATCGTAAATAAAACTACAATCATCAAAACACTGCATATATTTTTCATTGTCGCCATTGTGTGAAAATCAATATGAGTTTTGCGAGTGTTCAAGCCATATTAAATTTTGTTTGTGTTATATAGCAAACAAATTTGTAACAGGATGATTGTGTTGGGTTGGCCTTCTGTGGCTTATATTAGCAAAAGTAGTAAGATAATTATTTTTAAATTTTTTGTTAATTAGTTGGTTTGTCTATTCTTTTTGGACGTCTAAAAATGGTCCATCGCCTACCATTTCTTGTTATATATAATTAAGTTACTTTTTCTGTTGATTTGGCCATCCAAACAATAACTAATCAATTTAGCAAAATAAAAACAATAACTAATCATTCATTTTGTAAATTTTAGCTATGGTTTTTTTTTTCCTGGTCGACATGAAGTCTGATATGCTGCGAATTTTGATTCTGCTACTTCTGTTCAGTAATATTCAATACCCAAAGGCGCAAGGCAAAATCATTTGTCTTGAGAACTATGCGAGACGAGGCAGAGAATGACATAAAATAACAAACAAATCTAATACATTATAACTTTGTAGTTTGTAACTTTGTATATATAATTAACATGTTTATTGCATATGAAGAAATTAAACTCAGTTGTCAGTGCATTAACATCGGTTAGAGTGGTATAATATTACGGAAAATACGAAGACATTTACGAATTTGGTAGATAGCTAGATAATGTTTTTTCCTTTCACGCAGGTTTTTAGTGGAAGCTTTTCATACTATCTACTAAAATCGAAGTTAACTGTTATTTTTGGGCGTTTGTTTTGTTTTTATGGCATTTTCCCTCAATGATTATTATATACAGACAGTGTCTCTTGCACTTGAGCTGACAAGGCGCACACCACGGCCTTGTTCGGCAACATGTCACAGTGATGATTATTAGCGACATAATAGAAGAAGTTTATATCCCTTCATCCCATTTTCATCTCTGTCGGTGGAATGGTGATCCCCTGCCGCTGTGATTCCACGCACACTAAAAAGTTCAGCGACTCCCAACAGCCATCTTTTTATGCCTTATATGAAATTAAAGCTGTCTCTGCGACTCTGATAGGCACTTCACCAAGCAGGGCTTACGTTTTGCAAACTCAGAAGTAAATGGAAAGATTGATTGAACAAGTGACCTGTGGTTTTAATTTATATTCCAATATACCAACGTCTGTACAATATTGTTGATGTCTCTCTTTCTCTCTTAATTTACTTTACTTTTTTTTTTTTTTCCCTTCTCCTATATTACCCGGGATAACAAAATTTGGTCAGAACGTGTAACTAGTCGCGAAAATCTTCGTATGGTGACGATCCGCTTGAATAGCCACTTTCAAATGCAGTGGTTTCTCTTGGAGATGATGGAAGTGATTCCCTTTGCTGAGATGTTGAACCTAAGAAGAAAAAACAAATCAAAAAGCTGAGTGAATGACAAGAGGTTGACAATAAAATTGCCAATGTGACTGTTATCCTTATCTATCAAATTAGAAGATTGAAATAATCAAGGGGGTCACTTTCTTGAACAGTTCTATAGGAATCAGTAGTTACTGACTGGGAACAGCTAAGTAGGGTTAAGAGTGTTTCTCGTCACCTCTTTGAGATCTTGGACGGAATTTCTTAGTGTGCCGTCTGATGAGTCTCTTAGCTTTTGTTATAGTTAATTGCCGAGCAAAAGGAGAGAATTCTACATCACTGTCACTCCAATCCCCGTGGAAGTCATTCTCTGCTTCACCTCTCATAGTTCTCAAGACGAATGCTTTGGCCTTGCGCCTTTGGGTATTGAAGAGTCCTCGAATAGAAGTAACAAAACCATCGCCTGCTCCATCACTTTGACGCTTGAACCATGTGACTTGTTGTTGATCAGGTTTCCCAGTTTGATCATTGTCACTTAGATTCAGGTCATTGTCAGTAGACTCGCGATTGTTATGTGACTTGTCTTTGAATTTCTTCCCCTGAAAGTTTGAATGGAAAAAGAGAACTAATTAGCTTTGCTTACTTTGTCCCCATAACCTAAGCATCATTTTATTCTATAAGTATGATGTTTTATAAATAAGAGGATTCATAATTCATTCACACAAGACATTTCTGACCTGCATTCCAGTAACTGACTTCAATACTCCCCAAATTATGTGCTTCTTAACTCGGGAAAAAAGCCTTCTCCAAGTCCCGGTAAACTCACCACGATGAAATGTATCCATCAACAATTTGAGGTCGTTAACAACAAATCTTGAGCCCTCATAGGTAACTAGAAGCTCCACCTGAGTTGAAATTATTTAAACTGGTTAAAGCAAACCAATTAACCAATTTCTGACCTTAATTTAAAGCGGTTTAGAGTTTAGCTTACTTACCTGACTAATTTTAATATTGTGAAACTCCATCATCTTTCTAGGCCTAGATTTCTTCTCCTCGTGTGATTTCCCAGCCTTCTTTTCTTCATGAGAAGAGCGGCCAGACTTGACAGGTTTCATCTCTTTGACCTTCTGTTTAGAGGAATCCTCCTGTTGTTCAATGGAAGATGACACAGTGCAAGAGTGAGCCTGTAGGACAAGTTCATTAGCTACGGATTCTGCCACATTTTCTTCCCAGCTCCTATCGAAAGAAGATGTTCTTCTCAACTCCTGAGCTGAACCACCAGTGCTTGATCTGAGGCTTAGGATATTGGGTTTCTGCAAAGAGAATGCAAGTAAAATCAGAAAAAAAAAAAAGAATAATAGAGAAGAAATTTAAAACTTTGAATTCAGACTAGGGTTAAAGCCTACTTGGACAGAGTCTGCATTGGTTTGTGACTGCACAATCGCAGAAGAAGAGAGAGCTGCAGAACTAACTCGAGATGCTTCAACATCCCTTAAGGCGTGGCTAGTTGTTCCAGAAGATTCATGACCTGCCAACCCTTTCTTTACACGTTTTGAACCAGCTGTTGTCGAAATTTTCCAAACTTCCTGCAGGACACAATATTTACCCAAAAAGCATTCATATAAATTTACTTTAATCAGATTTTCATCTGTAGGCGCAATTAGGATGTTATATCTGACCTGTCGCCTTTGTGAATCCTGCTCTTCCTCTGGGAAGAAATACTCCCACATCATTCTGTACATTGTCTCTGTCAAATGGATTCTGAGAGGATAAATCTCCACCTACAAGATTTGCAGCGATTATCAGACATATTTAACACAAGAAAGGAAATATAGCTCAGTTAAAAGATGTAAAACAGTCATATAAATTACTGATAATTAATTCTACTGGTCCCGTTGGGTCTTTTGTAAATTTGCAAATCCAGTAACAGAGTGTTGAAAGAGGAAACTTACATGGAAAAGCTCAAGTGGATAATGCCCATCTTTTGGCGCTCCCTGCTTTGCATCCACACGTAGCATAACTTTCCTGTAAATAAAATTACATCACCTCTAATGAAATTCAACTTCAACTTATCAGAATTGACACAAGAGTTAAGTGGCTTTAGTCAACTATAACATATGTGGAAATAAAAAGGAATCACACTCCCAAAGTCAGAACCAGTATAAAATAATGATTATAAAGTAAAGAAGAGTCACATCACACTAAATAAGATCCGTAATATATACTACTGTATGAAAATCCAAAAACAAAGTGCAAAGTATGTAGTATGTCCATGGAAAACAAAACAGGCGCTGTGGAGAAGCATGTAAAGAAAACTTACTTTCCCCATTCAGGTGGAGGATTCCATGCTGATAAGAGCATATCTGACTTTGCGTTGGGTAGACAGTTCCTAACAACAAAGTACTTGGTGGTGAATCGAGCAACACCAATGTCTTTGTAGTCCCGATCAAAGTCATATATCTGCATGAACAAACCCAATTTAATATGTACGCCTTTAAATTTAAACAGGCTGCATACATCCAACAGACCAAGACAGTGATAAATTAAGTAAACTAAGGAAAGATTGTAAGCAAGTTACTCTCATCATTCCATATTCTAAAGAGTAAACAGTAAGTGAATAATCGAACAACATTCTTTTGATGCTATCACTTTAGAGGCATTGGACTAGGAACATAATGTATAAACGTACCAAGTCATTTATCTCTGCCTCAGCAAAGGATTTACCATCTACAAGCATGCTCCAAACAACCTTATTTATTTGCAAGGAAATACACATAGCATATGATGGGCTTTTGTTCTTCTCCTTCTCCATTATTCGCAGCTGTGCGGCCTTTTGCAACGCCATTCTTAAAGATGCAGAAGCCGCCTTTCTAGACTTTTGTGCATATGTAAGCTCTTTTTTCAATCCTTGCACCTAAAACAGACCAGCAGAAATTGCAACATCAACTTTATATAGTCAACATCAAGAACAGAAACATAATGCTGATGCTTAGGAAGACCAGAAATCTCTAATTGAATAGTTGCATGCACAGCTAACACTAGTGAATGAAACAAGTTGAAGCAGTAACCAATGAATCATGAAGCAAACTTCTTTCCGTAGAGTCTTACCAGAATGGATCTCCTGGTACTAATCATCCACAATTCACCTTCCCTTTCCATATGTGTGTCATCCGTATTGTCAGAAGAATGTGACAATTTTCTAATATCATCAAGAAGCAACTTTCGTTCTCGCTCTTTCTCTTCAAGGTTGATTTTTGCAAGTTCTACTTCTTCAACTCCGTATGGAACTACCTCATCAGCCTCCTCTTCAACATCTTCATCTTCAGTGGGACATTGGAGACTACTTTTCCTAGGCCTGGATCATAAAACGGATCTCCTTAATGCTAGGACATGTTTGAAAAATAAACAAAGAAGAAAAAAGTATTTGACGTTTAGCCCTAATCATCAGCAAACTGAAGGGGGTATGGATTCAAAATATCACATATGTTTATTTAAGGCTAGTTACAGCAAGAAACAAGAGAAAATGCAGAATATTGACATGAAAATGTGGGTCCCTATAATATTATTCAGGTTCAATACTCACTTTGGAAGCCTTGCAAAGAGAAGGTTTGTCAACACATCCAGCATAACTTGGAATTGCCGAGATGTCATTGTAGCTATTATATTGTGTGAATTAAAAGTGAGCTCTTTTAGTGGTTTCACCTGCAAATGTATAAATAAGAATTAAATTACTTAAAAGAAATTAATACTGAGGTTAAGTCTCTGATTAGACCCGGAAACAAAAGAAACATATTTGCTCAGAGACATGAAGGTATCAATCACATGTGTAAATTGACTGAATTACTCCTGACAGCCAACAGAAATTCAGTCGTTCATAGAATTGTACTAGTCTATATGAGAAAAATCTTCAATCAGTAAATGTGAAGTTAAATTGCTACACATGGCATAAAGAGAACACCACTCCCACTTCAAAGAATTTAAAATGTACACCAATTTCCAGCATATGGTGTTGTATTATCATGAAAATGTAGAGACTTTTTTTTTTTTTTTTTGAGACATTTCATCTCCTTCCATGATCCAATGCAGAATACATATGACATGTTTCAGAATTCTCCTATAACTGTTGCACTATCAACGAGGAATTATAACTGTTCTCCTATGCACAAGAAAGCGACGAAACATGTCTCTGGAGACGATGCAATGAAATTTTGACCAAAACACACTATGAGGAATTGGTGTTACCTTTAGATCAGGGGTTCCACCTTTGTGTCTAGTATACCGGAAATACATGTCACAAGGCATGAAAACTCTTTCAAGTAGAGCCCCAGTACGCTTCACTTTTGGGGAGTTTCTGCGAATTTTCGGGAGCCACTGCAATCCAGCACCTGGATCAACATCAGTAGGAGCAACATGGGCTTGCACATGCTCTAACATTACAGAAACTTCCATCCGTGTCCATGTCATTTCAGGACTACTATCTGGAATTTGGACACTTCCACTGCCAAGAGCCTGCTCAATCACTTCCACACCAACACGCATAACGGAATGAAATGAACGTGCAAGAACACGACCACTGACAGCAGCTAGCAGAAAGCGACCCTGATATCCATCAAAGTAAAGTTTATCAACGAGTCAGTACACCACTTTTTAAACCCAAGACACAAAGACAATTTTGGTTATTAACAATATTTACCGTGTACCTTGTACAAATAATATAAATTTACAGTGCACAGCTATAACACATGCCAAGAGAAGTTTGAATGCGAGCTTGGTAAACTTAATCACCCAAGAACCATAGTGTTGAAACGCTCTAAAGTGGGTATTAAATGTGCATTCTTATGCATCAGTAAATACTTACATTAGCATCTTCTGAGTGAAGATTAAACTGTGGCTCAATGACATTCACCATAAAGTGACGAGTTCCTTCTTCCTCAGATTCAATGGTCTCAACTATACCTGTTCATACATCCAGGTCAAATGCTAATCTTTTTAGAAATTCCTTATATTAAGAAATTCCAGTAATTTGATAAAGTTTGAGTAACAAGATAGATATCAGACATTGAAAGAAAACAAGGCATACCAACTCTGTCATCTGATTTCTCAATTTTCAACGAGTGTGACGGTGATGAAGGAGGTTTAGCCATTTCCATAGGCTGAGAAGGGAGATTTCTTCCAGGGCTTGCAGAAGATCTCGACATTTCCCCTTGATGCGTTTCGGGACAGGAGTCCTTTTGGTTTTCTTCATGAAGCTTCCTTTGTGTATACTGACGAGAAGGAGAAGGTTTAGGAGGTTCAAATGCTTTTGAAATTCCACCAACAAAAGACCAAACAGCATCCCTGTTCTCTATCGTCCACAAGAGTTTGAGGCCATAAACAAAGACCCGCTGACAATTGTCAGCAATGACAACATTGTATCCGTCATCATCACTAGGATCTGATCGTATGTGTTCATCACTTTCACTTCCATTCTCAAACTCAGACCGCACATACGTCATCTCAAGATTTCTTCGTCCAGCCTCTTGCCATGCCAACAGTCTTTCAGGATCTGCTTTTGGGGCCTGCCTTCTGATTGTAAAATAATCAGAAGACAATAAAAACCCTTCGTCGCGGTGCTTCTCATCCCTCTTATGGTCCTTCCCAGAGGGTACTCTGTCTATCAAAGCATTCTGAGTACCTTTTCTCAAAAACTGAACACTTCCTGGAATGCATGGATGCTCATCTTTGTTAATAAAAGCCTTAGGCACATGAAGGTCCAGACCCTGATATACAAGGTCAAGTGCATCCCGCTTGCATTCAAATGTATACTTTTGCTTCCCGCGGCTATAGCATAATTCGTATTTTAGCTTTGCCATGTTAAAGGTCAATCCTTTGGCAGGGTCATCAGAATCCCAAGGCATGTACTTTATCAGGGAAGGAGTGGCATCTACACGGAGCATAAATTCCATCATTACCTTATCCATAGATAAATTTCCCGACCTTGCAGCTCTTGGGACTCCAAACCTAGGCCATCTGGAGAAAGAACGTAACTTGTGTGGAGGATAGTAATTCATACCCCAAAACTTAAGTATCCATGCCAAATCATGAGCTCCAAGATTCATAACTGGTGGTGCAAGAGGTATGCTGTCCGGCTTGTCTTGCGAAGTGTAGACAGTTCCAACGTCTGTTGGGTTCTCAGTGCCTGAGGAAGACTGATGGAACTTTTCGGGTCTTAGTGAGAAATTCCACCGAAGCGAGAGTGATGTTGATCTGAATGGATCAAAGACCTTTTCACGAGGCTTTCCTTCAGCTGGAAATGCATATAGATAATGATTCAAAGAATTCCCAGACTCACAATCCCAGTCCATTGTAACTTCAAGATTAAAATCTGGAGCTTCAATAAATGCAGCTCCAGAGGCATCGACTGGAACTTTTAAGGAATGTCGACTAATCAAACTCTCCAGACTGCTCAATTTTATCTTAAAGTCTTTAGCATTGACAAACACACGACCATCTGACTGCTGAAGTTCAATAGGACCAGTCACAATTTGAAGTTTGTCAAGACTCTCATATGGATCCGTTGTAGCAAGGACAGACCAATTTGATTCAGAAAAAGACAAAGTAATATTGCCATGAACGTAGTTTCTCATGTCATCCCACCAGGGTAAGCTTCGTTCTTTTTTGATAACCTGTGCCATACCTGGATTCCTATGACTCAGATTAGCTCTACGAAGAGCCACTGTAAAGGCATAGCTAATGTCTGCAAAAGCTGGTTCATATCCAACCCCAAAGGAAACTTCTCCTTGTTCAAAGTGTATACGCAGATCTGAGTAAGTCTTCAACGGTGGAGTTGTGCCACTGGCTGACCGGAACATTCGCACCTTTCTCCATCTTCCTACAAAGACGTCTTGGGAAATTTGTGGCTGAAAACATGTTGCCTAGTTTAAAAAAACAATTACAAGCAGTTAAATAATCAGTCAACTGATAACAACAGGCATTTCATTGTGCTAGTAAATTCACTGTGACGATGAACTAAAATACTACATCTATAAGCAATCCCAGCTCCATACAAATGCACAACTACAGATCTACGAGAACTTGTCTACCGTGCAAAGAAGAATAATAATCCAAACAAGCATGCATTGGACGACAAGAAAAGAATATTGATCTCTTACTAATAGGAGCATTTATGTTCTGCGTAGATTGAGAATGAAGTGAGAAACAAATCGTCTGGGGATGGAAACTATCCGAAACCACTAATTTTGTTGGATTTCAGAAATATATAGTACTGGAGCAGACCATTAAAACTAAAGGTCCCAGAAAATAAATCAGCTACTACCATTACTATGCTCTAGAATAAACAAAATAATCACAGAAAAAAACATTAAAAAAAAAATCAATCACAAAAGAGAAGTAATACACAATATAGAGACGGCATGGGAAAGGAAAGGATAACATAAAAATATTAATACCTGCTGAGCCAGTACTATACGACCTTCACATTTGCCAGAAGTGCCAGAGAGGAGCGGAAGTGTGTAATTCCTTAACTGAACAACCAAGCATCCAGTATTCAAGTAGATATTGCTTCCATATAAACGTGAAAAGGGTATATCGTTTTCTTGACAAACAGGATCAAGCTTCTTCAAGACTTCTATCAAACCAGCATCACCACCATGAACTGCCGTCAAGCTTAAATCAAAATCTGTGGCAGAAACAGAAAGAAGAGAGGTTCTACTAGCACTTGGCTTAAAACCTGCCTGGAATCCTTCCCTACAGGCACCTGAACCCTCTGAGGGAGCTAAACCCTGGCATGCCTGATAATACGATTGAAACGAACGTTTATGAATCTCCTCCTTCACTTTGTTAATAGCTAAAGGATCCTCGACATCAATTTCAACCCCATCAAAAAACATCCTTCTTTCATCTGAAGCATCACTTGTTTCTGCACCTTTAGGAGCCTGACTAGCTTTGTGTATAAGATCTTCAAGGAATTTCAATCGGACAGCCAACTCGCAGGCTTCTTTCTTCACCAGCTGATAGTGTTCATCAAGCCAACCCTGAATTGGTTCTTCCTCAATATCTGCAGTAAGTCTGCGTATGCAAAATCTTATGCGGCCAAATTTTGGACCAGATTTCTTAGGCTTTGAGCTTTCTCTCTTTCTTAGTAAAAAATATTTTCCTTTCGCTGCAGATATAAGTTTCAAGCCTCGCAACATCTCTTCAATTGAATCATCTATAGCACGCAATTGTAGTTTGTATGGCATACAAATATGCATGTCAAGCCCTTGTACAACCCAGTCCCACGGACCACCTGTCATTACAGGGACTGAATCAGACAAATTCAAAGAAGCAGTAGGGATTCTTGATATTTGCATTCTTGTAGTTTTAAATACTCGAGATCCATTGAAAGCAAGCATAAGCCCCTCAAGAAGCACTCCTATACAGGCATTCTCAGAAAAAATTGATTGTGCCTCCAACGTAACCTCCACCCCATCTCCTACCTCAGCTGATATAGTCAACGTTTCCACATCAATAGCAAACATAGATTCCTTTTTCTTCTGCTTGTCAACAGAACTGGACTGATTTGTTTTTTCACTCGGGCCACCATCTTTCACACTAGAGATGCCTTTATCGCACCCGCTTTCAGGTCCATTATGCCTCTGTGCATACACCAGGGATCTCAACCGCAAAAACAGTTCATAAAAAGATAGATGGACGTCAGGTTCCCAACCCAGTGAAATATGAGTAGCACTGAAGAGAGAACAGACATCAATTTCATTAAGACCACCAGATCGACGTACAAGCTTCGCATTGTGCATATCAAACAATGTGACATTCGAACAAGGCTTATGCTCCTCCAGATACTCCTGGTAAATGGATTTTGCTCTTTCAAGTTCCACTTGGGTTGAGTGTTTATCCTTGTTGAGACAAACGCTAAACTGTGATATTTCAAGAGAGACTGAGTACTTCAGTCTTTTACAAACTTCAGGAGCAGTAGACAGAATGCTCGCAGTGCGTGGTGTGCCGTCAGCCAGTGATCTAAATGAAACCCGACCACCTTGGGATCCATAGTTGACAGATTTAGGATCGTCAATGATAGTATTATCCAATCCTGTATCATCACAGAAATTTACACAGCAACGTTCTAGATTGAGGTTTACAAGCCTAGTTCCTTTCCCAGAAGCTTTGGATGGTTGCACTCCACCAGTCTTATTTGTCTTTTTGCCAGCAACAGATAATGTCTTAAAGAGAACGTTGAAGGTCATAGCATTTGTTATGATAGATTCAACACGCTTGAAAGATAAATAGATACCTATTCCGGTCACATCTACTGAGAGTACCAATTTACTTCTGAAACCAACCTCGTCAGATGATGTCCTATCCCTCCTTCCCCAATCCAAGCTAATCTTTGCTATATGCATCAATGAACCAGAGTTTGGCTCTATTCCGAAAAGGTGTTCTTTAAAGCATTCTTGGTACTCATCTGCCAAATGCAGATTCAATTCACCAAGTTCAACATGAACTGATGTGCCCAGACTTGAGATGTTATTTGCAAACACATGTGAAGACTGCGAACAAAACTGCATATAAAACACCGAGAAAAAAATACTGTTTAGCATTTAGTAAGCCATTTTATATGTTGCACAACAAAATTAAGAACTCAACAATCAAGCATCTGAAGGTTTATCGCCCTATCTCATAACTACAGATAAATTTCAGTTAATGTATGAAGTCTAAAATTAACTTGCACAAGATGCACATAATGGGATGCAGCACGACCGTTTGATTCATGTTCAACCACTACAGATATACTTGGAAAAGGTTACTTACATGATACATAGGCAAATCATCAATACCATATAGCATAACCGTCATCTCCGGGGCTGAAACTGTGCCTGTCCACATGATGGCCTTCATATCAGCAGCTTTTGTTTTCTCAAGTGTGTGAGCTTTTTCTTGCAGCACCAATTTTTTCTTTCTTAAGAAATGAAGGCGCAACCATGGCTGTAGTCTAGAAATGAATAGACTGCATCGGGTACCTCCTAGCTTTATATCAACTTCAGCTCTAACAGGCAGAACTGGCTGAAAAGAGAAGGTAACCATCAAAATAATATGTAACAACATAAACTTACATAGTTTAGAAAAATAAATCTTAATCTGATGCATACCAACATAGCATACTGTGTGTTCTATATAAATGCATAAGGAATATTTGGCGACTGAACTACTGTTACCAATGTCAAGCAAGAACTAAAAGAGCCCATGAACTCATAGGCAAATCGAGAAGTAAAACTACAAACAGAAATCTGAGTAGCAGAGAAAAATCATTTAAATTAAACTCCACTCTGCAGAAAATACACAACAAATAACAAATCGGAAAACACTTCTCTTTGTTATGAAATGGTAAGGTGCTTTCCTTAGTCAAAAACGTACAAGGGAATATTTGGAATAAAATTTAAAAGCTGATAAGCAGGAGAGATAAACTCTTCAAAAACATATGTACTTCCGATGTATCCTGCAACAGTTCGGGCATCGGTACTGAAAATTAAACTGAAGCTACTGAAAACCTTATTGATGATGAACACTCATATAAAAAGCCACACAATGATGAAAGAACAGACAAAAAAATACTGCACAGCAGGAAGCGTGTCAATCGAAATTCAGTTGTTAAGACACAAATAAATAAGCATCTTTTATCACAAGCCAGAGTATTGAGTCAAATTTAGAGAACCTTGAAATATAGAAATATAATGTCATGGCTTTCAAACCTGAATTGGGATGTAGATGAAAGAGACCACATCAACTTTCATTATCTCCAGAATAGATGCCTCAGCTTCCTTAAAAAACTGCAAAGAACCACGAGACCATAGCATCAGCACAAAATAGTAAATAATAGTTTTTGGAAATCAAATATCTGAAAATTTCCATCACACGAGCATACATGAATCTCACTGAGTTCCATCTGAACATCAAGACGTGTACTCTCCCCTGTGTCTTCAAAAGATTTTGATTTAACACTTCTTAGATGAATTCCTGTGATGTTATTCTCAGCAAGAAGATCATGTTCTCGATTCACACATCTGACATCCAGTTTGGGTAAACTGAAGGAAACCTGCTCGGTATTACCAAACTGTCAGTAGATCTTGGATAAATTCTTCTAAAGTTACAAAACTACACAAAGAAAAGAGTAAAATCACTTTCCATTAAGCCAACCTGACCTTATCAGGAAACGACGGAGAATACTTTGCAAGAGCTGCCAACAGCTGATTCTCTTTATGGGGTTTCTTGGCAAATGAGGCAACAGTAGCTGACGCTCTAACTTCATCTGAATGAACTGGAGCAGATGATTGTTTGCTCTTGGGAAATGAATCCTCGTCAAAATTGAGAATCACATCACCAGATACAACTTCCACATTTCGTACAACAATACCTACTGCCCTAAATTCAGAAGAACAAAAAGTACCAACAGTGAGCAAACCACTGTTTCAATATAGATTTATTGTCTGTAACATAAGGGCACAACAATCTTTAAAGTCACAAAGAATTCTAGACAGTGAAATAAATTTCCTAAAACCGTCGACAAACTCATCCAGTGAAGGAGGATTTACTTCACTTAAAAATCAGATACCAGTGACGGTACCTGTCATGTCCAAACTCGGAAGAAAGTGAGAGTTCATCACAAAATAAAGCAGCAGAGGATCTGTCTGGAGAGGCCGCAGATGCTTGGGGGGAAGTGCAACTTTCAAAGCTTACATTAGATGACTGATCAGAAATTATGCGTGATTCACATAAATGAACCAGAATTGGCAGAACATTTAGCTTAACATATAGATTTGGCTTTGTCCCACCATCCTTATTTATATCCAACTTCAGCTCCTTGACTTCCACAATCACCTTTCGAGTCTGCATTTCACATAGGTATGAAAGTGGTTTCCAGAGAAGTACTATTCAAGAGAAATTAAAGCTCCGTCTAGAATTTGGACTCAAATCAATTACCTTCACAACCATATCTGCGACAGAAAGTGAAAGAAACCTTGCAACATTAGCCACCACCATCCACTTTCCCCTGCCTGAAGTTCGAGATTTCTGACTTTTAGCTTTCTGTAAATTTGTCGTTGAAGTTGAGGACCTCATCACAACTTCAAGATCAGATATCAAGATTTGCACTTTTGGATCTCTAGAAAGAAAACCAACGCCAAGTTTGACCAAGGACTGGCGTAAGCTTAGTTTAATTTCACTAGCAGACACCGACTCAATGGCACCCTGGAAAACACTCAAATCAGCAGAAAATCATTCCTTGAGATAAACTTTGTTGTCGAAGAAATTATTGGCAAAGAACTATTGTTCCAGTGGCCAGTAGAACACAATCAATCATGTAAAAATGATATGACTACCTGGGTTTTAAATGGCACTAATTAAAACCAAGATGACTATAGTACCAATCCCAAGAAAGTGAAATGTAAAAAGGAAAGGTGCAATCCACTACATTTCTCTGATTCAAGCTTCTACAGAACTCTCAGCTACAGAAAAAACACGACATCCATAATCCTGGACACTGATCTGGTTTAAGCTTCTACATTCATCACTACATTGATCTGATTATATTCACTACATTGATCTGACTCGAGCTTCTAAGAAAACATTCTATCTCAGCTACATCAAAGAAACAACATCTACATATATCTGATTCAGGCTTCGACAGAAACATTCTCTCTTAGCTACAGCAAAAACACAACACCCACTACATTGATCTGATTCTCAAGCCTCTACAGACACATTCTTTCTCAGCTACGGCAAAAACACTCTTAAGTCTTCTCTTCCCTCCCTTAACAAATAAAAAGCTCAGGTCAAGTATATAGTGCTCACCTTCTTAAACTTCACCACAACATCCTTAAGGCATTTCCACCCGCCAATACGGAACACAACAGATGCTCCCAGCACTCTACTAAGCATCCAGGCAAACAACCTGGAACAAAGTCTGCACGAGAATTGGAAGTGTAAGCCACGATTTGCACCACTAGATCAAGTAAAATAATCATATAATGAATTGGAAACACTTCGATTTGAACTTGTTTCATCAATAGAACTAAGATCAGCAACAAAAAAAAACTCGAGCAGGAAGAGAAGAACTCACATGAAGATCATCCACAAAACGATGGAAACAATTAGAAACCCGAAGAAGAACTTCGCAGGTGAAGCAGCCATATTCCACCACCGCCGCAGCAGAGAGAGAGAGAAACTAACTCCGCCGGATAAATTAACTAATTATCTCACCCACCGTCGGCACTAAAACAATCTATTTCTGAACAAAACACCATCACAGTTCCCAAGTCCGAGAGAATAAACCCTAACCGTTTCAAATCAGTCAAAATTGTGAGACTAGAGAGCTTCCTCCATAGAAGAAAGATCCGATCCGCGAAGTTTCTGGGAGTGTGATCGCTAGAGAGAGAAAGAGAGAGCTAAGAAGGAGAGAGAGAGAGACTGTTTGGCTGGTCTGATGGATGGCCATGTGTGACTGGCGACGATGGTCGATGGAGTAAGGTGAGGATCTGGTGTGGGAGGTGTAGCGTAAACTCGGTGGTTTTCTTGGGTAAAAAGACGTTTGAGATGTCTTTTTGTAGTTAATAAAAAAGGAAGGGGGAGTAAATTTACAACTGTGTCGCTTGGGGAGTCGGATCATAGAGGTCTCTTCTAGTCATTTACATCTTCATTGATTCATTGTTCTTCTTTCTCATCAAAAAAAAAACTTTATATTTTAAAATTTTAAAATCCTTCATATTTTTTTATTCATGAAAAGGTACAAAAAAAATAATATATATATAACTATTATTTCTGTATTGTTAACCATTTTCTTTATTTACTTAAATTATTGTAACCTGTTGTGTTACCAATCGAATTTAATTAGAAACAGAGAAATTTTATTGTTCTGAATTTTGAAGTTCAATTATTTTCCTAATTGTGCTTTTTTTTTTGTAATAAGGTAGGAGATGATCCAAAATTATATTGTTAGAAATTATAAATTTAATTATATGATTTTAATTTTTATTTTTAAAATTTAAGTATATAATTTTATATATTTTAAATTATATACATCATGCATGTTATTATATGAAATATGGTTTCAAAGTTACTCATTAACAAGATGGTGACACATATCAATTCTAAATCTATTTGTGACACTCCCGCTTGCAGAGTGGTTTAAAACAATTGATTTGCCCACCTAAGTCACCAAAGTACGCTTATCTTTTCTGTCAAGTGTCCTGAGAGAATTCTAGAGGTAAGCGTGTTTGAGCTGAAGTAGTCTCAGGATGGGTGACCTTCCGGAAATTGATTTTCGGAACTGTGCGAGTGAGTACAAAACACAGGGAAAGATGATATGGTGATTTGTAGGGACGGTAAACAAGTTTTTAAAGCCTCCCGGACGTAGCAAACCAACCGTCGGATATGGATGGGCTCACGGGCGCAGTGAAAGGACGTGAGACCCACTAAAAAGGTGGGCCCATGGACGGGGAGTGGACATGAGACCCACTAAAAGGTGGTGGTTGGAGAATTACAAGTGGTATCAGAGCTGAACTCATACGAGTGTGGAGTCGAGCGGGCTCACACCATCGGGATGACGGTCTTGGTGCACAACAAGAACATTGCGGTATGTTAGTGGGGTGAATTATGACACCCCGGTTTGCGGAGAGGTTTTAAAAGAATTGATTTGGCCACCTACGTCACCAAAGTGCATTTATCTTTTCGGTTAAAGGTCCTGAGAGAACTCTACAGTTAAGCTTGCTTGAGCTGGAGTAGTCTCAAGATGGGTAACCTTCCGGGAAGTGATTGTCGGAACTGTGCGAGTGAGGAAAAACACAGGGATAAATGATGTGGTGATTTGTAGGGACGGTAAACAAGTCTTTAAAGCCTCCCGGACGTAGCAAACTAACCGTCGGATATGGATGGGCTCACGGGCCTAGTGAAAGGACGTGAGACCCATTAAAAAGGTGGGCCCATGGACTGGGAGTGGACATGAGACCCACTAAGAGGTGGTGGTTGGAGAATTACAAGTGGTATCAGAGCTGAACTCATACGAGTGTGGAGTCGACCAGGCTCACACCATCGGGGGTGACGGTCTTGGTGCGCAACAAGGACGTTGCGATATGTTAGTGGGGGTGAATTGTGACACCCCGGTGTGCGAAGAGGTTTAAGAAAATTGATTTGGCCTCCTATGTCACCAAAGTGCACATATCTTTTCTGTCAAGGGTCCTGAGAAAACTCTAGAGTTAAGCGTGCTTGATCTGGAGTATTCTCAGGATGGATGACCTTCTGGGAGTGATTGTCGGAACTGTGCGAGTGAGGACAAAACACATGGAAAGATTATGTGTTGATTTGTAAGGACGGTAAACAAGTCTTTAAACCTTCATGGACGTAGCAAACCGACCATCGATTAAGCTCACTGGCCTAGTGAGAGGACGTGAGACCCATTAAAAAAGGTGGACCAATGGACTGGGAATGGATATGGAGCCCACTAAAAGGTGGGGGTCAAAGAGTTACATATCTAAAATATTTAAAAATAAGAAATGTAAAAATTCTAAACATGTGATAAAAAGGAAATCTATATATAAGTAACAACAAATAGTTATTTATATATATGTAAAAATAAAACTAATTTCTAATTATTAACCTAATTCTGCAGGATTTTTTTATTTATATAATAAATATATATATATATATGTATATATATCTTGGTTTCAAAGTTAATCACTGACATGATCGTGACAATTATCAAGTATATCGATAAGATTTTGACAAATGTCACAAAAATGTTTAGAAAAGGAAAATTAGCAATATTATTATATAAATTACAAAAATTTGAGTTAATCGTTAACGTGATCATAACATATATCAAGTTATCAATTTAAGATATTGACATATGTCAAACTATGTAGTTAGTGTGATTACGACATGTGTCATTATACAAAACTTCGCTTCTAACTTGACCACTAACATGATCGCAAAATTTGTCAAATTTATCGATAAGATTTTGACACATGTCAAGAAAATTTAGAAGAAAAAAAAAACTAACTATTTTTTATCTAAAGTTTGGTCTTAAAAATAAAGTTATCAATTTAAGATGTTGACACATGTCAAGTTATCGATATGAGATTATGTTAAAACATGTCAAAAAATAAATATTTTATTTTTATGTTATATATTTTAAAATATTATATAAGATTACAACACATATAAAAGATAGTGACATGTGTTATGGTTTAATTTCTAATATTATAAATCCTCGATGATTTAAATATATTTGATATGTTTTTTATTTGTATTTCTTTTTCAGTTAAAGATATGAAGGATAACATTATTTATTACTTTTATTTGTTTTTATATTTTTTATGTTGTAGTATGTTTAGATTTTAAATTATGTAGCTCATTTTGATTTTTAATTAGACATATGTGATGATTTAATATACCTTTTTGAATTTTTTTTAGATAAGGATATGCAAGATCAATAATTTTTTTTTCATTGAATCGACAAGCCCCAAGCTATAGCAAATCCCTATAACGTGGGTGACCGACTCAACTTTTATTGGTTGGTCATAAGCCCATTGCAATCGTTTAGGTATTTTACAAAAGTATTATTGATGTCAAATTAATTTTAACAATACTATTGATTAACGAAACTATATCACAAAAAAAAATAATGGTAAAAAGAACTATATCATAGTGAAAGTAAAGGGATATAAAATTGTTTTAGTTTGTTCATAGAGGCATTTTATAGGTGATGATAACGAGCATAATTTAAAAATAATTTTTTTTTGGTGTAAAAACACCATTTTTGTGATAAAACATACAGTAAAATTGTATATGTGATATCTAGTAGAGTATCATGTGAATAAGTTGTGGAATATTTTTTAAATTTGGTAATAATAATTTTTGTAATAATGAATGTTTGGCAAAAGTTTTGGTCTGATACTTTAGTTTTAGAGTATTCTAATAATTGTTATAATAAATTTTAAATAAAAATTGGTGTATTAACATGAATATGATTTTTTGTAACTAAAAATATCTATATATATATATATACTTCCAACAAAAATATTCTTTATAATTTTTACATCGCGTGGATCCTAATCTAGTAGGTTTATAACGTATTTATGAGAAGTTATTTTGTTTACAATTCTACTAATACGGTATAGTTGCTCTAGAAAAATATAAAGTTCGCTCATTATGTTTTAAAGAAAATAATAGATAAAACATAAGCAAAACTTAAGCCAAAAAAAAAAAAAAAAACGAATTACAAGCAAAACATTGCATGATTCCCTTTGTGTCCAAGAGGTCCAAAACCAGTAGCTTTCTGAGGAGCCATTTCCCATTGAGTATCTTAAAAATTGTTTTTGCAGCAGGTCTAAGGCTGTGGTAATTTACGATGAGCAGCTCAGTCTGATATCAGAAGATGAACGTTTTTGGAAATTTAGTTTGGTGGCTCTCATAATATATGTTGTCTCTACACTGATCTCACTAACTGTACACTGGACGCCTAGTGAGATCGAAGAGGAGATGAGGACGATACAATAGAACAATTTCAGAGATAATAAAGGGATTGAAGGAGGGAGAGGTAAAGGGAACCAGCAGCAGCATCACCGTGGTTTGATTCACTCACCTTCCATCAATATGTAGTGTGATGTAGATGATTACGGTCATTTGTGTATCTCACAATATTAGTGGCGTGGCGTGTGTTAAATGTTGACTCTGTTTCACAAAAGCAATGGTGGATATGTACATTATGCTTCTTCTGTTCTAATAGTATATGCATTTTGGGATATTGTGTGTTATGCTTGGAACTTGTGTAAGAGATGCATGAAAAAAGAAGCTAGGGAGTACGTAGTATATCTGGGAGGTGATGGTTTCTTTGTGCAAGGCCAATGCTGCAATGCATGTGAAGCAGGGTATTTTAGCTAGTGAATATTTGAAAATTCTCTTCAATCTTTGTTCAAAAAAAAATTCTAAATCGGTAAGTCATACCAAATCAATGCAATCAATGTTCTCAACCAAAGAACACAACGATGAGCCAATAAGGAAATATTATGATACGTAATAATCTAACAAACAATCATTTAAAATGACTTCTCATCTAGTTTTCATTGGTCTTTTTATATTTTTCTATGATACTGTGTGACCAGTAATGCACTCCTTATATATATATATATATTTTTTTTTTCATTAGTTTAAATGTACTCCTTGTAAGTAAATTAATCGTCATCACGTTCACGTGAATCATCAATCATGTACATAAGATAACAATGACATCTCACGGCTTAAATAGGGGGAAACTCTCGATCGGAATAAAAATTTGACGTATATTCAAGCAAAGAGGTTGGAGATAATAATATAACAATGACATCTCACGGCTAATGAAAGAGGTTGGAGATATATAATAAATCCAAACAAAGGACATTTAAACCAATATTGCAATCGAATCATATAAAGGAAATAAAGCCCTTTCATGCACGTTTTATAACGAAATCAAAAAACATATACAAATGGAAAAAATAAATGCTCTTGTTGGTGCGGAAATTGGCATCCTGACATACCGATCTAAACCATAAATTGAACTGGTTATTTAAACTCGGGAATTCAATGTCAAGATTGAATTCGACCTTTAAACTAGGATCCAACAAGATCTTACAGGCCCAGTCCGAAGGTGTGAAGCCGACTTCCCAGATCGCCCAGCGACCGACCTGGAAGGAAGAAGAAACTTTCCTGATCACAGTACAATTTATTAGGAAAATAGACATATTTTGTAATCTTGGAGAACATATAAATAACCGGGATTCCCCTCTTTGTAAGGCATCCATCAATTAATACATAAACCCTACTTTTTACTTGTTCTTAAGCGAAACCCTAACTTCTTCCTCAAGAGATCTCAATTCTTCTTTGTCTTTAGCTTAGATCTGATTTCTTAGAGAGAAAGCTCTATCGAATTTGTTTCCCCCTTCAAACAAATTCATTGTATGAAACCCAGTTTCTACAATTGGCGCCGTCTATGGGGACGCTAAGTTCTCAAGCTAGTTCTCTCTTAATAAAAACCCTCAAAGCTACCCATAAAACCTGAAAGATATCGCCAACAACCAACGACGATGTTACCGGCGCAACTCTCTCCCAGTAGAACATTCCGGACACCAACGACCTTGAGACCACGAATCCGCAGGATGCCGTTTCCAGTCCTACCACCACCTCGACCGTGCCTCCCCCACTTGTCTACACTCGACGCAGTCACATCGCGTCGAAAAACCCAACTGGCAGCCTGACTGCCCCGGGTAGACACGGAAGAAGTGGAAGATCCCACACAGGGAACCGAGGACACCAGCGGAGATCTACCCGTTGAGGAGCCTCGTGTTCGACAGACCACAACTGCACAACCTGCTCAGGTCGTCTCGATGGACGACCTCCGGATCGTGTTCAGGACAATTTCCAAGGACATCTACCAGATGATCACTGACACGAACCGAAGGATGGACACGTTGGAGTGTCGTGCACCTCCTCCTTTTCCGGAGAATGCCGCGCCACACCAGCCCACCAGGAGAAACAACACGCTCCGACGACACCTGTTCGAGGATCCCCCTCCGTCAACTAAACGATTCGGTACGGGAAACCCCCCATCCGTTGTAGCCTCGGGAGCACATCCCCACGTCGGGCAACCCTCCAGAGATTAATAAAATGTTCGAAGCCACACAGCAAACTATGTTTACCAAAAGAATTTTGGAAACGAAGGTCCCACATGTCAAGCTGAAGCTCCCGACCTACGAGGGCAAGAAGGACCCGGTGCAATTCATGAAATTGTTCATGGCCACCGTGTCAAAAGCTAGATTCTCCGAGGTGCAGAAAGACGTTGGGTACTGCCAGCTGTTTGTCAAATGCTTGTCAGGAAACGCATTGACTTGGTTCTCCAGGCTCGCAGCAAATTCAATCGATAATTTTGCCCAGCTGTCGACGGCCTTCTTGCGAAATTACCGGGTCTTCATCGAGCGAGGTATCTCTAGTGTTGAGTTGTGGGAAACGGTCCACGAGCCTGGCGAGTCCCTCGACACTATCTGACCAAGTTCATGGAAAAATACGCCAGCGTCTTGGTCTCCGAAGACGTTGTAATCGCCGCCATCAAGAAAGGACTAATCCCCGGGTCGCCCCTTCAAGTGGATCTCAATATACTGGAAGCCAATGATTTGGATAACGCACTTCATCAAGGATCTTGATTTGCATACGTCGAGGAGGACGAGGAACGGCGAGTCGCGAAAGCCCGTCCCAAGCATCCGAGCTCAACGTAAGATAAAAATCGAGACAGCTACCAGGAGCCCCGCAAGCACCACGACCCGAGGGATCTTAAGCGCGGCGTAATCAACGTAGTCTCCGACGACAACGAGTTAAGCAAGCAGACCTCAGACGCGCGTGCAGAGCTATACTGCGAATTCCACATGGTTCCGGGCCATTCTACCGCCGAGTGCAAACACCTGTCTAATTATTTATACGATAAGTATTTGTCCGGTGAGATTCAGGCTGTCTACCAACCAAAGGGTTTCCGCGGCAGAAAACGTAACCGCGGAGGGAAATCTGGACGACCAGGCAGTGGCCAGAGACCAAAAAACAATGCTCCCACCAACGAGCCGTCAAACGACCGTCGAAGTCCACCTCCTGCCGAGCAGCAGGCCAACCCTGTGCCAAAAGGCAACTTACTAGGGCCCCCAAAATGTCAGAAAGGACAACTATCCGAGCGTGCAAACTATCCACTTCAAGGTCGGATCACCATGATTATCGGGCAAGTGGAAGACTGCAAGGACTCCGTCCGAGCTCTAAATAAGCGAGCACGCCAAATTTGCAGCGTGCAGGCGAACTCCAAAGACCAGCCACTCAGCACGGACCCCATCATGTTCACGGCCGAGGACGCCAGAGGAATTCATCACCCTCACAACAATCCTTTGGTCGTCGAGGTAGCGATGGGCGAATTCGACGTGCAGAGGGTTCTGATTGACATTGGAAGCACGGTCAGCGTCATGTTCTGGCAGACATTGGAGAAAATGGGATTAACACCGGAGCAAGTCAAACCAGAAACTAGAACTCTGACCGGTTATGATAGAATTGCCAAAATGTCCATGGGTGATGTGAAACTGCAGGTTCGCGCCGGCGGAGTTACTCGCAAAACCAAGTTCGTGGTTATTGATGCACCTCCGATCTATAACGCTATCCTGGGATCACCTTGGATCTAATCCATGCAGGTGATTCCCTCCACTTACCATCTCTGCGACAAATTCCCGAATGCCACCGGTATCTACACGCTCTATGGCGACCAGAAGATGGCTTAGACTTGCTCCATCATCGAAAAGAAGCAAAGGGTCAAGGAGGACGCATATCAATTACAGAACGGGGATCACTTGGTCGATCTTCATAAACCGGAGCGTGACCGGCTGAAGTCATCGGGATGTCGGACCATTCAGGTCAATATCAACAACGCGGATCCTTCACGAACAGTCGGAATCGGAGCCGAATCGAAGACCACATCAAGACCTAGCTTATCGCCTTCCTGAAGTTAGGATCCTCGATGTTCACATGGTCCACCAAAGAGATGATCGGCATTGACCCCGTCGTCACTTGGCATAAGCTTAACATCGACCCCACGTTCAAACCAATCTGGCAAAAGCGCAGACGTTTGGGCCCGGATCGGGCAAAGGCAGTACAGAATGAAGTCGAGCGACTCCGGAAAGCAGACCAGATAATGGAGGTCCAATATCCGGACTGGTTGGCAAACCCGATGGTTGTAAAGAAGAAAAACGGCAAGTGGAGGGTCTACGTCAACTTCACCGACCTCAACAAAGCTTGCCCAAAGAACTCTTTCCCCTTGCCACACATAGATCGCCTCGTCGAGGCCACCGTGGGGAACCAGCTGTTTTCCTTCATGGATGCTTTCTCCGGTTACAATCAGATCGCAATGAACCCAACAGATCGCGAGAAAACTGCATTCATAACCGATCGGGGCACTAATTGTTATAAAGTAATGGCGTTCGGACTGAAAAAAGTGGGGGCAACTTACCAGCAATTGGTAAACCAGATGTTCGCTGACCTACTAGGGCGAACTATGGAGGTCTAGATCGACGACATGTTGGTGAAGTCCTTAATCGTGGAGCAGTATGTCCACCGCCACGCCGAATGCTTTGACGTCCTAGATAAGTTCCAAATGAAGTTGAACCCCACCAAGTGCACGTTCGGAGTAAACTCGGGCGAATGCTTGGGATACATCGTCACCGAACAAGGAATCGAAGCAAACCCAAAGCAAATCGAAGACGTGCTGAGCCTGCCATCTCCGACGAACAAGCGAGAAATCCATCGTTTAACCGGACGAATTGCCATGTTAAATTGGTTCATCACACGATCCACAGATTAGTGCCTTCCGTTCTACCAACTTCTCCGAGGTAACAAAGATTTCCACTGGGACAAAGACTGCGAGCTCGCCTTTCTGCAGCTTAAAGAATATTTAACGAGTCACCCTGTTCTTGTCAGTCCCGAAGAGGGGGAGACCCTATACCTCTATATCTCCATCTCAAGGACGACAATAAGCGGAGTTATTGTCCGGGACGACCGCGGAGACCATCGGCCGATATTCTACACTAGCAAGGCCCTAAACGATGCAGAGACACGATATCCAACTTTGGAAAAGTAGTCTCTCGCTTTAATCGTCACCGCACGAAAGCTCCGACCATATTTCCAATCTCACTCCATCATTGTCTATACTGACCAGCCACTCCGGACCGTTCTTCATAGCGCTTTACAGTTAGGACGTATAATGAAATGAGCGATCGAACTGAGCGAGTACGATATCAAGTATCGTTCTCGTTCGAGCCTAAGTCACAAGTCCTGGCTGATTTCATCACCAAGCTGTCCACTGAACTGGAAGACGCCACTCCAAAGGACCTGCACCGGACCCTGTTTGTTGACGGTTCATCTTCCCATCAAGGGTCCGGAGTGGGACTCATCCTCCAATCTCCGACCGGGGAAGTCCTCGAGTAGTCCTCAAAGCTCAACTTCAGAGCGTCCGACAACAAGACAGATTTTGAGGCCGTCCTGGCCGGATTGCGATTTTGAGGCCGTCCTGTCCAGAGTATTGCTTACTTGCATCATTCGTGAAGAGGCGGAGTGTATAATGGCGGAAGTGCATGAAGGCGAGGGCCGCGCACTTTCGTTGAAGATCAAAAAAGATGGAATTTATTGGCCGACGATGGTTGCCGATTGTAAAGCCTTTTAAACTCAGCGCTCGATGGGAGGGGCCATCCCTAATATCTAAGACAGTTCGGCCTGGAGTTTATGAGCTCGTGACCATGGACGGCAAGCAAATCCAGAACTCGTGGAATGCGGCGCATCTTAAGCGCTACTATTACTAACGCCTTCGCGGCTGTAATCCCTTGTCTACTTGTATTTTCGAACTATGACTGACTTGATCCCTGCTTCAGGGTACATAGGCAACCCCTTGTCTTTTCATTAAGACCAAGCAGGTACAGCTAGAAAGATAATAAAACTTCTTTTGTCTCAAAAAAAAAGGAAAGGGGAAAATTCTTGTAATTTCTATTCATCTTGAGTTGTTTACGCTCAGCTCGGCACTTTGCCAGATGATAAGGAAATTCTCTAACAATTTTTTTTTAATTCATCTTGAGTTGTTTATGCTCAGGTCGGCACTTCGCCAGACGATAACAAAATTCTTTAAATTTTTATTCATCTCGAGTTGTTTACGCTCAGCTCGGCACTTCACCAGATGATAAGGAAATTCTCTAACAAATTTTTTTCTTTATCTTGAGTTGTTTACGCTCAGCTCGGCATTTCGCCAAATGATAAGAAAATTATTTAAATTTTTATTCATCTCGAGTTGTTTACGCTCAGCTCGGTACTTCGCCAGATGATAAGGAAGTTCTCTAACAAATTTTTATTATTATTCATCTTGCGTTGTTTACGCACAGCTCGGCACTTCACCGGATGATAAGGTGGAAATTCTCAAACAAATTTTTATTCATCTCGATTTGTTTACATTTAGTCCGGTACATCACCAGTAATATATATATATATATAAAAAAAACAACCCAAGCACGAATGTCCTAAGCTTTCCTTCGCCGTGTTCCAACGACAATGGTCCGCAAGGCGAACTCTCTAGGGGGGCAATCTGTAGCCTTCTGATCTCTGGAGCACCGACCCGCAGTGCCAGTGTCGTCCTGTGGTAGCATCACTACCTCGCCATCCCTTGCGGATCTGAGCTGTCCTGTTCGGCTCCAGCGGTTCCTACACCTGATCTGTGCCGATGGTTTTTCCTACAGTAAGATGAAGAAAAAAACCATCGGCGATCAGCTCGTCAAGGACCTTGATGGTTCCTTCTAGTCCGCAAAGATGGAAAATCAGGTCGTATTTGCGGCGGAATGCTCTTCTATATGTGCTCAGTTTCTGACAACGGGCTTTGTACATCCCAATCTCCTAACAACAGCAAGTTCACGAGATTGGGACAAAATTGTCCCTTTTTGGAGGAGGGAAGCATCAGCCTCTTTCGGATCAAAACCGCTTACCTCGGCGGCGGAAAGTTTCCGAACTCATTTCAACCATGCAGATCGAGTTAGTGGCATCGTTCAGACTTTTATTTTCTTTTCTATAAATTGGATGTGTGATGCTCAGCGAACTTCCACCCGTCCTATTTATAGCAAAGGGTGAGGGAGATAACCGCTGCGTCCCGAGAATTCAAGCACCAATTAGATTGCAAGAGCATGTTCGCTGCGTCCCGAGGCCTCTTTCGCCACGCGTTGCGAAAACCGCGTTAACATTTAATGTTGCGGTTACGCCTCAGGAACGTAAAAGTCGTTAAAGAAAAGGCTAATTCGAAACCGAACTCGTACTTCGTCGACATCCTGGCCAGATGATCGACTTGCATCATAACGCGTTAACTCTTTATTGAGGGATAAGCCGAACCCAGAGTTTTTTTGTTTCGCACCCAAGCTCTAGTTCGGACAGATCTGTAAACCGGACCCAAAGTTTTTATTGTTTTGCCATCCGATTACGAGTTAGAGCGTAGGAGATAAGCCGAGCCAAGTATCTCGCCCTCCGCCAAAGCAGTGTTTGCTCAGCACAGAACAACCCGACCATAAAGATTAGAATTTTTTTTCTCCACAATTATTTTACGTAGGATTACTTGATGTAAGCCGGGAGACGTCCTGCCTCTTGTAAAGTCCGAATCAAGATAAAATAAAATAAATGTTTCGTTTTATTCGCGAATATCAAAATTGATGTTTCATTGCACATAAAAAATAAAAAATTGGGGCATCGCAATAAATTAGTCGCAAGGTTGAGCTCGACCATTAGCGACCTCACGAGCATTTATCCCAAGGCGGGTCGGCATGGGCCATAGCAGCTGCATTCATGTCTTCTCCCAATCTTCCGAACGGGTTTCGAAGGCCCTAATCTTTTGCTCGGCCTCGTCGATGCACGCCATGATATTCCTTCTCTTCACCTTCAAAGCGGCGACCTCTGCTTCCAGGTCCGCCAAGTGATCCTTGATCCGGTGCCTGGCGAAAGTAGCAAAGATCGTGGCGCTGATATAAATGCATCGCTTAAATCTGCAAAAGCGTAGTAATTAATGAATAATTAATTCAATTGGTAAAGGTTGCAAATACCTACCTGGAGAATAAAAGTGTGCGCTTCGGCGACTTTGACTTAGTCAACATGCTCCTTTAGATAAAATGGTTTAACATCTACGGGGGTGAAATCGCTACTCGAGACAAGCTCTAACATATTGTTCGAGAGTCTCGAGTTCGCCTCGGCAGAACATCTGTTGCAATACGCGACTAAACAGGGTGGCATCTCTGCCACTCTTCTGAGCCCGTTCTGAATCCAGTTTTGTGGGTGCGATTCAAGCAGTCTGAGTTTTGCTAGCAGGTCATCTCGCATGTCATCCACCACGCCAAGACGAAGATGGTATTCCAAGTGACGGTTCTCGATTGCAAAAAAGAATTCCTCCATTTTAGACCTCTCCTCGGGGCTAACGTGAAACATTAGAGTCCATGGAACTCGAATGCTCGGATAGTAGGAAATTCCTTGTTCTATCGCTTCGGCATTCGAGAACGTTGGAACATTGTTTCTGCTACTTTAGAAATATCCTCCTTGAGCTCGACATTCTGTCTAAAAGCAAATTCTGTTACTTTAGAAATTTTGTGGGCGATGAATGACGAAACTGTCATATTTATATCAACTGAAGCAAATTCGGTTCCCAATTTTTCCAATTAGAAAATCAATTTCTTCTGGAAATTTTCCTTTTTTTTGGACAAATGGAAAATTGCCGAAATTCCTAAATAAATTGTCCTAAATAGGAAAAGGGCCGCAAAACGAGCAATATTCTGAAAAAAGGTCAAGGGGGAGGAGCCTAAATGGCAAACCTCAATACAAAATGAGGCTTAATCGGTCGGTTTGGAACGTTTCAGCATTGGATCCATGAGGATCTCTTACGGACTCTGGAGCAAAAGTCCTTGGGTGCAGAAGTCCAAAGTTGAGTTGATCTGGGGACATGGTGAGATCGCCTTGACTCAGCTCCAAGACGTCCAGAGCCTCGACCTTGTTAAGAGCTTTCTCTCGTTTCTCCTCAATCTTGGAGACCAACACGTCGGGAATCGATGCCCCTTTCTCCAGAAGAGAGTTCACGGTTTCCACGACCCCATGTGCCTAGTTAAGAATATCCTCCTTCGATCAAACCACGTTGCTTTGCTCAACCAGATAGGCTTGCACCTTGTCCAGACGACGTTGACCTTTCTTCGCGGTTCCCTCGAACGAAACCGATCTTGGCGGAGTCTAGTTGTTTCCGAGTCAAATTTTCTTCTCAGATCATCAAGCTCCCGTTGCAGCCTGAACCTCTCCTCTTTTAGGATCCTTTCTTTAGATTCCAACTCGGTGACTCTCTACTGAAGACCTCTGTTGACCTCCTCCGTATCCGCAAGCGTGCCTTCCAGCCTTTTGATCTTCTCTTCCTTGAGTCTATCTACAGCTCGGACCTGTTCCAAACACTCCTTTGGCTTGTCAAACTCTGACTCCGAAGCCGACATTGACTTAACCCGCTTATCGTAAGCCAGATCCAGCGAGCTGGCATAGGCGGCAGTCTAGGCGACACAAAAAGCAGGTGGTTAGGCGGGGAATTGGGGAGAAAAAATTCATCAAGCAAGCGTTGAATTTTACCTTAAGCGCTGATTGGGAACCTTGAGGAAGTGCTCTAGGAATTCAAGTTTGTCCACTGGCGGAACCATAGCTGGGGACTGGTTCAGGTTCCTGTAGAGTTCACCGCAGGCTGCTTTGTCTCATACAAGAGGGGTTTCCCCAAAGTAATCAAAGGCAAACTTGTCTGATCGATTGCCTGCCCGCTTAACTCAAAAGCGGTCGTATGATTCGAGCTCGGCTTCCTCAAAGCAGCATGCTTCTGACTCCCTTTTTTTTCTTTTTCTTCCCGGTGTTGCTCGGCTCGGGGGCAGCTAGCTCAGGGATGGTTGGTTTGGCCTGCTCATCGTGCGTTGAGCCACCATCAGCCGCATCGTCTGGGAGCGGGTCGGAAGGCCAAAGATTGTCCTGATTGGAGTTATCAACGATCAGGTCGTCATTGAATTGTTTGATCTCAACGAACTCATCCTCTGTTTGTTCTGGGTCAATATCAACAATTTCACGTTTGGTGTTCGGGTTGATGGATTGGAGCCCGCTGGCATCGGCGATTACCGACGCCACAGCGCCGAGTTATGTGTTCCCATCTACGGTTGACTTCGGCAAACCCGCGTCCTTGACTAATTGAAATTCGCCTGCTAGTTTCCTTGCTGAGGAAGGACGATCTACTAAACCAAAGGAAAATAAAATTAGGTCAGGACGTGTGTTTCCGATCTTACAAATCAAGGAGCAAATCAATACTGGGCGAACTGTTCCACACTCTTCGCCTACCGCACCTTGGGTTCTCAAAGGAACGTTCGTCAACTCGGACGAAGAAATACCTAGCAGCCCATTTCTTAAAGTTGCTAACCTTCTGACTAGGAAGGAAGTTGTGGGCTGGTTTCATGTTGAAAGCCCAAGTGGGGTTCCCTTGCAAATTTTTGAAATTTTCCAACTGTTCAAAACATTCGACACTAACAAATACACCAGCTTCAGCCACAATGGTAAGAGCTGCAACTTCGTTGCAGATACTGCGAGGTGCGAGCTAACAAATCCGACGATGGGTATACCGGATCAGCAGACTCAGTCGAGGAAACCACAGGCGACACTGGGTGAAATAACTTTTGTACAAACAGATAAACCCTTTTGGTGGATTCCATGGGCGTTGGTGCTCTCTGGATATGATGATGTAAACACCGCAATTGCTGAGGCCGCAAGAATTCAGAATTTCGAACAAATTCAGTGTCGCTCTGTGTCTTTTTGCCCCCAACTTTGTCTTTATGGTCCATGCTCGGGGGGATATCCTCTATCATAATCCCGCATGCAACAATTCGAGATTCTTCCTCAGATCGTCTGACGGCAGGTCGGACGTGGCTGCAGCATTACCACGACTCCTACATGGTGTCACACCGACTGGGAACAGAGTTTGTGAAACGTTGGCTCCGTGAGTTCTGGAACTTGAAGGCAGTTCAGTACCGCTATCGTATCTGACAACCCTTTCGATCAGTACCAAGCTGACCGATCTGGGAGATCTTCATCTGGAATTGTGACAGATCAGCTGATCACTTTCTGTACCAGACGATGAAACGGGAGTCGAGGTGTCGGTCATAGCAGTTCGCCGAAGAGTGTGGAAGAATTTGACGGATCTAAGAAAATAAATTAATAAAATAAGCAAGCAGCAAGGAGATAGAACAGAGCAAACAACTTCTGAAGTTTGGCGAAAAGTGAAAATGAGGAGGAAGGAGAAGTATTTATAGAAGCAAGTGGGCGGGAACCCTACGCGTTGTCATTATGACCTACGCGACATTTCGACTCCCGACCTGACCGACGCGTCGTATCGACATCTAATAATAAAACTGTGCGGATTTCCAGTTGAAATTAATACGGTTTCCATATAGTTTAGATCAGATAATTCCTTTTCAAAGTTCACACATTCGCATTAATATTCGAATACTCCGAACTGGGGGGGGACTAATTGTTGGTGTGGGAATTGGCACCCCGACATACCGGTCTAAACCATAATTTGAACCGGTTATTTAAACCCGGGAATTCAATGTCAAGATTGAATTCGACCTTTAAACTAGGATCCAACAAGATCTTGGAGGCCCAGTCCGAAGGTGTGAAGCCGACTTCCGAGATCGCCCAGCGACCAACGTGGAAGGAAGAAGAAACTTTCCTAATCGTAGTACAATTTATTAGAAAATAGACATATTTTGTAATCTAGGAGAACATATAAATAACGGGGATTCCCCTCTTTGTAAAGTATCCAGCAATTAATACAAAAACCCTACTTTTTACTTGTTCTTGAGCAAAACCTTAACTTCTTCCTCAAGAGATCTCAATTCTTTTTTGTCTTTAGCTTAGATCCGATTTTTTAGAGAGAAAGCTCTATCGAATTTGTTTCCCCTTCAAACAAATTCATCGTGTGAAACCTAGTTTCTACATCATTTTGGTCACCAATTAGATATTTAAAACTAAAAAATCAATGCTGAAATTGTTCAATATGTGTTGTATTCATTACCATTAAGTTACAACATGCAAAAACAAGATATATATATATGTGTGTGTATATATGTATATTTATTACCCGCGTAACAACATCAGCAAGCCCGTATCTATGAATTTACACTCCAATATGTTACAAAAGCAAACTCCATAGTTAGTCAATTTAACTATTTTACATATTATTCTATAAACAATAGAGAACTTCCCCTAATTAGTACTGAAAAAGGCAAAATCAAACGGACAATAAAGAGTGTAGAAGGATACCAAAATAAAGAACGTAAAATTAATAGAGAATAAAAGTTTATCTTTAGTTTGATAATTTAAAACTACATTACTTCAATTTTAGAACATGTCTTATTTTTTGTAAAATATGTTTAAAATCTTATTAATTAAAATAGCTATTGAAAAAAGTGGTGGTTCTCCTTAGCAAATCAGAGTGAAGTGCGTCTTTTGCCACCTAAGCTCAAAACGGACAATATCTTACTAATAGAATAGTTGGCTTGGACTTGAACATAACACTTTTAACCGCATAATATAGGACATATATATCCAGCTTACAAAATGACAGTAACATTATCTTATTATATAAACATTAGTTCTCAAAGTTAGTAACTCACCAGATCGTGACATATGTTAGTTTTAATGATCAAAAATCAAAGTTAATAACTCACTAGATCGTGACATGTGTCAATTTTAATGTTTAAATATCCCAATCAGTAACTCATCAGATCGTGACACGTGTCAATTTTAACGAGATTATATAACACTAGATCAACTAAACAGAAAGTGTTCTTATCATCGAACGATAATACGTCTTAAAAGAAAGTGAGAATCAAAAAATTGAAAAAAAAAACAATGAGCTCATTGGAATAATTTTTTTCATAAAATAGAAAAAGGGTTAAGGAAAATATACTGCAAATTATTAATTCTAAAAAATGTAAATACTCACTTCTATATCAACATAGATCGTCTCATATTATTCATCTAACAAAATAATTTATTCAAAAATATTGCTTTCCCTTTGTTCTATTGGTCAAACTTTTATAATAGGAAGAAAAATTTTCCTCATTTTCTTAAACCAAAATATACTCCTACTTTCTACTTTTTGCAGTTTGGAATATGTAAGATTAATACGTTGACCCACAAAAAATAGAAGATTAATATATGTATCTTCTTTTTCTAATACTGTATTTTAAAATTTATTGTAGTAGTTTTAGATTATTTAATTTAATTTATATTTTTATCTTTGAATTATTTGAGATTCATATATTGTCGTGCTTATCATTTTCTATTATTTCATTAATTATGTCAAATTAATTTTCTTCTAATTTCTCAACCTTGATTGGTTGGTCATAGGCCTTTTTTTTGTGCAAACATAATTGTTACCATTTGTTCAATCTCAAAAGGAGATAAGAGGAGAAGATCATCAACCTAATGGTTGAATAAAGTTAAATAAAATAGGCTAATCAAACACAACCTTACAACAAACATAGATAGATCGGAAAAACATAAATCGTTGTTGATAGATCCATAGAAGCTTGAAGACAGAGGCTACATCATGGTGTGTCAAAGAAACATTCATGAATACATGGTGAAATTTAACATTAGTTACTATCAAAAGATTTTGTGACGTTGGAAAAGGGTATTTTGTTTCATTGGTTTTGGAGCAAGCCACTTTGAGATATCTAAAAGACGTAAACATGTTCTCTCCACATAGGAGGAGGGCAGAGCCGAGATTCTCTCTATGCTGAAGGAGGTTGGACGCAAGGTAATCTCCCCAAGGGAGGAAAGTGGGAGAGGTCGGACGCAAGGTTATCTCCCCAAGGGAGGAAGGTGGAGTGAAAGTTCTATCCATGGTGTAGGAGGTTGGACGCAAGGTTCTTTGGCAGATCCGAGATTCTCTCTATGGTTAGTCATACACTATTGTGATGTAATTTATTTTTTATTCAAAATGTTTTTCGAGCTAACAATTTTAGTGATTAAAGAAAGAGGTATTTGTAATTTTAGTATGTTTTTGGGAAGATATTAAGAGTTTAGTACGTTTACTATTCATAATTATAGAAATAAGTGATCTCTCATTGTAGCAACGTGGCACTGTAGTTTTTTTTCTTTTTCTTTTAACATACCCCTTATGTTAAGTTACTTAAATACTTGATTATATTAATTTTTTTTTGAAATTTTATTCAGATACAAAAAGTCTAATTTTTTTTTCTTTAGAATTTGATATGCATTTTGTTTGATGATTTTATTTAATAATATGAATATTTTTTACAAATTATATATCTGTAAAGACTTTTAATGTGTACAGATGTCTTTATACATTGTAATGTAAGTCTGTACACATTATTAAGTGTGTAGATGTAATTCGTTCAATTTTTAGACTTTCATATGTCTGTACAGATGTTTGTACCGCAACGGTTTTATACAAATTACATATGTACACATTATTATATCACTTTTGGTATAAAATATATTTTAAATAACTAAAACAAAATACATATCAAATTATAAAGAAAAAACCTAGTATTTTTGTATCTGAAAAAAATTAAAAAAAAATATTATGTGTACAAACTATCTATCTGTACAGATGTCTGTACAGATTATTATATGTACAGATGTCTGTAGAGAACCATTGCATATATCACTTTTGGTATAAAATATATTTTAAATAACTAAAACAAAATACATATCAAATTATAAAGAAAAAAACCTAGTATTTTTGTATCTGAAATTTTTTTTTAAAAAAATTTATATTATCAAATATGTGATTAACTAGATTTGGGGTGTTTAAAAAAAAATGGGTCCTACATCTCTCACACCCTCCCTCTCTCACATCTCCCACACACCCTCCCTCTCTCACGTCTCCCACACAACCAGACCCACACAACCACACACTCTCTCACACTGTCTCACAACTACTTTCACAATTATAAATAGTGAACCTCACGTCTCCCACACAACCAGACCCACACAACCACACACTCTCTCACACTGTCTCACAACTACTTTCACAATTATAAATAGTGAACCTGCTAAAAACTTAATTTGTTTATAAAAGTGTACTAAACCTACAACACATCCTTAAAGAAACTATGCAAAAGTAAAAGTAAAGAGATACATAGGTCCCGATCGGTAACAACTGTTATTTAAGGCTATAGCGAATTTGACTGTAAAATTTTGGCTGTATAAAATTTGACTGCAGATACTTTGGTTGTAAATACTGTAACTGTTAAAATCTGATTGTTAAAAAAAACTTTAAAAGTTGTGACCGTAATTTTATTAATAACAAAATTGTAAAATAATATAAAAGTGATGATAAAATAATAAATTTGTGAAGAGAAGTGGATGTCAAAAGAAAGAGAAAAAATACTGATAATTAATCTGTAAAAAACAAATTGTGCAAAAATATATATAAATTTATAGAGAGTTTTGAATTATGATAGAGGAAGAAATTTTTTTTTTTAAATTTGTTAGTTTTAAAGCTTCATTTTGAAGTTTTTTAAAAAGATAGAAAATAAAGAAGGAAAAAATTAAAGTGGTTGTTAAAACTTTAAAAAATAAAAAAGTCATAAAAGTCTGATTGGTAAATAAAATGCTTTTAAAACTTTTAAATGCTTTGAAAGTCTTAAAAGTCTTCACCAATCAGGGCCTATAATAGCAGACTTAATTTGTTGATATAGACATTTTCTAGGTAATGGTAAATAATATATTTTGTAACATATAATATATCTAGGTGTAAAAAATACACTTTTAGTGGTAATATGAATAAAAGATTTGTATATGGATATAAATCAGTATATTATAACAAAAAGTTTATTATAAATAATATATAATAAATTTTAATTGATTTTTATTAAATTTTATTTACAAAACTTTAAATCCGGTCATCGGGCGGGTACTTTAAATTTTATGTTATTTAAGTTAATTACTGCTACTAGGTCAATTTAAATTTTATGTTATTTAAGTTAATTACTGCTACTAGCTACCATATTAAATTTTAGGTCAATTTTTGTTAGGGTTACTTGATTAATGAATAACGATTTTCTTAGACCAACAATATTTTATACGGTTATATATAAAACTTAAAATGTATAAATAGATAGTTAGGTGAACGTTCTTATTACTCATTTTGTAGTAAGATTTCTCCACTACTACAAGTGAAACCTCTTTTTCCCCCCCCCCCCCCCCCCCAAAAAAAAATCATTTTGACCATGACCATGTATTATCACGAATCCATCTAGTTTCACACTTGTTTTACTTTCTATTACGCTGGTCCCGGCTCTCGCTAAACGTTTCTTAAGATCCAAGAAACCAAAAGATCAGCTTCCTCCCGGTCCACGGGGATGGCAAATCATTGGGAACATGGTCCAAATGATTACCAACCAACTGGCTCACTTGTGGATCCACCGCGTCATGGAAGAAATGCAAACGGAGATAGCTTGCTTCCGCTTTGCCCGTTTCCACGTCATCACCGTAACCTCAAGCAAGATTGCCCGTAACGTGCTAAGAGCATAGGCATTGGTGTACGACACATAGGATTATTTTGAGTGTTTCTTAAGTTTGGTACGAGCATTGGTGTCCCTCACAGTTGGTTCCTTTAATAAAATAATTATATTTTAAATTTTAAAAAATAATTATTTAAATTAATAAGTAAAAATATATTAAATTTTTAATTAAAATAAAACATATGACATTAACATTAAAAACATAAGAAAATTATAAAGTTACAAAAAACTTGAAAAAAAAAACAAAACATACAATTAAAACATTGAAAATTAAAAACATAAAACATACAAATATCAATAATAAAAACAAACATTTTATTCAATTCATAGATTTTTTTTAATTAATCTTCATTATCTGGAAGATGTCCAAAGTTAGTCCAAATATGCTCAATCAAATCTTCTTTTAACCGTTCATGGACTTTTTTATCCCGAATTTTTGTAAGACGAGTAATCTTAGTGCTCATATTTGAACCCAAGCTGGCGGCACCGACGGTATATGTTTGATCCACATCTTCTCCGTGTGAAATTCAGAAACAATGTTTCGGAAACTGTATGTACCTCATTCATCCTCGACAATCATATTATGGAGTATTATGCATGCTCTCATAACATTTGCTATTTTGTATTTATCCCATAAACGAGATGGATTTTTAACAACGGCGAATCTAGCTTTCAAGACTCCAAAAGCACGCTCAACATCTTTCCGCACAGCTTCTTGTTTTGTAGAAAAGAGAGAATTTTTCATACCTTGTGGAAGCCGGATAGATTGTATAAAAGTGGCCCATTAACGGTAAAGCTCCGGAAGTCAACTACTTTGTCAACGGAAGGGAGTACAATTTGGCGTACTATCTCACCGATGTCATCAAAAACATTTGATCAATCTAGAATATTAAGATCGTCCAAAAAAAGCATGCCATATCTAGAGGTCGTACGAAGCTACCGCCTCCAACACGATTGTAGGTTTTCCAGTTGATCATGAATACATCCCTTTCCAAGCTGTTGGACAATTCTTCCACCCCCAGTGCATACAGTCAATGCTCCCAACCATCCCGAGAAATCCACGTTTTTCATTTTCATAGAGTAGTCTTTATAGGTCGTCCGGTCTGGGACGTCTTAGGTATTCATCGCCAAACAACAGGATTATTCCGACGGTAAACTCGTGCAAACATTTCCGAGCTGTTGAAGCACCAATTCGTACATACTCGTCAAATGAGTCGGATGCAGTACCATATGCCAATTGACAAATTGCTGCAGTACATTTTTGTATAGGTGATAGACTAGCCCATCCGGTTGCATCCTGGGATTGATGGAAATACTCGACTTCGGTAGAGAGACGTTGCACAATACGCATGAACAATGGCTTGTGCATGCGAAACCGTCGCCGGAATAAATAGTCCGAGTATGTTGGAGTATCACTGAAATAATCATTCCAAAGATTATTGTGGCCTTCTTCCTGGTTTCTCTGGATAAAAATCCGTTTCTTTGGCTCTATTGGTTCTTGAATGATATTAGAATTCTCAAGAAAATTATCAAAATAATCATCAAAATCATCATCCGCACCATATCTTTGGTAGTGATAATGGTATGATGAAGATGCCATTTAGAAAAAAAAAGAGAAGTGGGGATCTTGTTTTGTTACTGAGGAGAAATCGAGTAAAAAAAAGAGAGAAGTGGAGATCTTGACTATGTTTGTTTGGTTTTGTGTTACAAAAGAACCTGCATATATATAGGAAATGTTATGACAAGCTTTTTGTTACCCGTGATATCAAAATATCCAAGCATGTGACTCCTTTGTATGCTTGTGACTACATAGTAACGATCTGTGACACTAAAATGATGAAGACTTGATATTTTCGGAAACCAAAAGCTTACAAACAGGTTCCCAAAATCATACAAAGGCCATAGAAAAAACAGGATACAAGGATACAAACAAAGGATACAAACCATTAATTAATTAGACATCATCACCATACCTACTAAAGCTACCACAATAGCAATTACCAAAACCATCAATTTAAAACCATTACTAAACCTATTTCTGGTCTTCCCTAGCTCAAACACTTCCTTCTCTAACTGGACTATTTTCTGCTCTGTTTCATTACTGATGTGTGACTCATAGTCACTCGATAATGTAAGGTTATGTACCTTCTCAGACATCACTTCACATTGTCTGCCCATCTCTCTCATCTCCTCCATGACAGCTTCATCCCACCACTTGTGAATATGCATCTCTCCATCATCAACATTACCACATGTGAAGAAACTGCATTAACATATTTAAATAGCAAATCACTTCATAATCAGTTAAAGCATAGCAACTCACTTCATAATCTGTTTATGTTAAACCACATACCTTCTGTTGTAGCTTGAGGATAACAAGGGCTGACCACCACAGTAGCATACCTTGGGGAATCCGAACTCAACCTCAGGTTGAGGAGGGTATTGAGTCGTCTGAGCATTGATGAAGCTACTCTCAGCCTCATCCATCCGAATCAAAGCTTCTATTTCCCTGTCCTCAGTGTCATCAGAGTATCTATCATATTGATTTGAGGAATCAGGCTGAGAGTAGTTGTAGTCTTGGCCCATCTGATTTATTTGAAACATAAGGAGAATTTATCATCCTTCGAGAACATATTAATATTTAGATAGCAATTCAAAGTGCATCTTAAGCCGAGTTGATGAAACAAGAACAAACATAATTGAATACATAACAAACTAAAATAGAAATTCGAACTTAGATACTAAAATAAGAAATACAAAGTTGCATCTTAAGTCAATACATCAATCTCAAAAATACTGAGCCACTATCTTATCCTTGATAACTTGATCAGCTGCACTAAGTGGCTCTGGTTTGGCAAGAAGTGTGTCTAGTATGCCAAGCTTCCGTAGCTTCTCCTATTCAGCCATATCCACCTTCTTTACTTCCCACATGCTCTTGTACTCAGCAAGAGCCTGTCCATGACCATTGTTCCTGCTGGCCTTTGCAGCCTTGATACCTTGAGGCCTTTTCTCAAAGTCTTGCTCAGTGTGGGTTGCCTCAGATTGTGAAGCTGCCTTGGATTGTGAAGCTGCAGCAACTGGTTTCCTCTTTGTTCTGACTGAAGTTGAAGGGTTGTTAATACGTTAAGGTTCAGCCATTTCTGCTCAAACCTTAACAAACACCAGCAATGCTCCATTGTAAACTCCGTCTTATAGTCAGAGAAGTAGATGTCGTGAGCCACCTTCAGCACATCGTTCTCAGAGTGTCCACTACTGTTTAGTCTCTCTGCAGCTGCATAAGCCCAGCAGAACTTGTTAGTGAACTCATTGATCTTAAACCACCTCTACTTACAGTTTTTGTTCAGCCCCTGTTCACCATTGACTATAGCATGAGGAGACTCTGCATAGTATTTTTTAACCCTTTGCCAAAAGCTTCCTCCCTTTTGTTGATTTGCAATAATTGGGTCCTTTGAAGTGTTCAGCCACACACTGATAAGAATTTCATCGTCAGCCGAATTCCATTTCTTCCTATCCTTCCTGACAGGTGTCTCTTGAGAAAGAGGTACATCCTGGGATTGTTGAGAGCTCCAAGGAGGTATTTCATAAGCACCATTGTCTCCAGGTGGTGGGAAACTCTCATAAGGAGAGTTTCTTGGTTAAGTGACTCTCCTTGACTGTTGAGAGGGATGCAAGCTTTCAATCATCGATGGAATTGCGAAACTGGAAACTGGGAGGTCTTTATCTTTACCAATCACTATAATCGACTCTGGAAAGGTCAATCACTAAACTATTACCCATGTTCTGTATCTTTTTATATGTATATATTTTTATTCTCCTCTTCTGCATACAGCTAATGATTTTCAATCTGAAATGTTTTTGTACAGTGTCTACCTGTAAATGCAAACGAATGGAATAGAAAACTTGAGAAGCAACAGGAAAAGGCACCGTCAAAAATTGATTTGCTGGATGAGAGAGATTGCAGTGAATTGAGCGTTGATGGGGTATGAACGTTTCATTATTTAGTATAAACTAAGGTTAGTTCTAGTAATAGAGTTTGATGCCAACTGCCTTTGCGTATTAAGAACCTTTTCCTTTCTTACAAGCTTATCACATAGTCTAACATTTTATGTATCAATGTGTTACAGTTACCAGTTGGTGATTCCGTGCGTGCTAGGCGAGCTCCCCCAAAACAGATTGTGGCAGTTGTCCGACCTGCATGCTTCACGTTCAATTTAGTGCTTTACATCTTTTTGACTTTGTTAACACTCAAGGTATTGTTAACTTTGCTAACTTTGGGTTGAGAGAAGCGTGTATAAATGCTTACTTTTTGGTACAGGATGTTTGAAACTCTTTATAAATGCTTGCTTTTTGGT